>NC_047106.1:126944838-127244838 GCF_902500255.1 Thalassophryne amazonica
GCACACAGATCTCCACAGCTTCTGTTTGCAGTTTCTCCAGGACTCAGGCGCAATGAGCTCCATCCCAGCGCCGAGTCCTGGAACTCAGAGATGCAGACATGCACTGCACCAGCTGTGGCTCCAGGTGCATTTCGATTAAAGCGTTGAGATCATTAGCTTCCGTTTTGTTTAGTTCCTTTTTTGTCCCTTTTGCGCTCTTGGTTCGTAGGCTATTCGGTGATAAAGCTCTTTCGTCCACCTTTTCCCAGCGAATTGTGACTTTTTTTTACGAATGCTATGTGACTGGGCCATTAGAACAAAAACATCAAGAAGATCATCAGGAAATGGTTGTCTATGGACGTGACAAAACCTAGTGGCGGGCACAAATCCGCTAACCGCTAATTAGTGAAGCTAACTTTCTTGTTAGCGGATTAGTTTTTCACCTAAATTCAAAAACCACCAGGGGACCAATTAGCTTCTGATAAATTTAGTTCCAATAACTTTTAGATGGCCAGTGTTTTTTTTTTCATAGTTAGTAATGGTGAAAAACATTAATAAACCCTACTGGTTCCTGTCTGCTACATATTTTCCAGCAGCGAGGCAGCTGAGAGGAGCTGAGCTCAACTGTACCCCAGAAGAAGGAGCCTGGCCGCCAGGCTAGCACAAAAAAAAGTAATTTTTCTTGACAGCATACAGTGGTCCAGTCGTAAGGCAGACGTCTTGAAAAGGAAAGCGGGTTTAACTTATGGTTTTGATTTATAAATTAAATTAATCCAGATAGAATAACTACATTAATGTCAACTCTGTCATTTGTACAAAGTGAAAATATAACACATATCTTTTAATTTTAAAATAATGCACTAATTCTGAAGTTTTAAACATTTAGCACACAGAGATGCCAAAAGGGATTATGTGTAAACTGAGCTGTTTCCCACTGCCATCCAGTAGATGGGTCAAAATACATAGAACGCTGCCGTCTACTGGTGCCTAGTTATATCACACTGTAGTCGAATCACAAATTAACAGACTTTTCTGTTTTGCAAATGCCTTTTTTTACAATTGAAAAAATTACATATTTTATAAAAGCACATTTATTTGTAAACACCAAAATACTTTATATTAACTTGTGTTGGTTTTTACATAGAATGAATGGGTCAGCCAATCAGTGTGAGCCGAGGCTCAGTTTTCCCATGATCCTGTTTGGCATCTGTGTGTTAATGTTCAAATCTTCAGAATTAGTGCATTATTTTAAAATTAACATATGTGTTATATTTTCACTTTGTACATTTTAAGAGTTGACATTAATGTAGTTATTCTATCCAGATTAATTTGATTTATAGATCAAAATCATAAGTCAAACCTGCTTCCCTTTTCAAGACGTCTGCCTCACTGCTGGACCACTGTATGCTGTCATGGTAAATGACGCTTCGCTACAGCAGTGGGCAGGGTGCACAAAGACAGATGTGCTGACTCATTGGCTGTGTTTGGGTTTGTGATTGCCTTTGATTCTATCAGAAGTCTTGGGGGTGTTTAAACTCAAAATCGGCTTGTTAGTAGCTGAGAGTGTACCGTAGACAATACTGGAAGTTATCAGTTATCATGTAGCTGTAGCTTCCAATAAAGTTTGTAGTGGTTTATTGGTTTAGCGTTATAAAAGATAACTTTTCAGTTAGCTGATTAGAGGTTATCGAAGCTCACTTTATTGGTTAGTTGTGTCCACCACTCACAAACTGTTACGGAATTTGCATCTGTGGCAGGCATAATGCAGCCACTGAGAAATGTATCGATACAGAGGTAAAAAAAAACAAAAAAAACATTGTTATATCTGTAATTTAATTTCAATTGAATTAGCTTATAATGCGCCAAATCACAGCAAAAGCCGTCTCAAGGCACCTTACATGAAACAATTCAACATAAAATTTAAATAAATAATTAAAATGAATAAAAAAAATTTCAAATACATGATTAAAAGCAAAAGTAAAATAATAAAACAGATAAATAAAAACCATTAATAAGAAAGAGAATAAAAATAGGTTTTCAGTCTTGACTTAAAAATGTCCACGGACTCTGACTGCCTCACGGTCGCAGGAAGGCCGTTCCACAGGGTGGGTGCACGATCTGTAGGCAGGGAATTAGTAAAAACATACATTTGGAGCTTGAAACAGCTGTTTCAAAATTATATTTTTTCTCGGCCATTGAACTGTGACAGATATGATTGACTTGTACACATGAATATACTAATGAAGAAATAATTGCCAGACTTATGATTTCATGTGTATGTTAGTCGGTGGAACCTATAGTATTTAAAAAAAAGTGTCTCTGAATCAACAACATCAGACATATTTTAGTGACAGTTGTGTGCATTAAATGTTATGTGGCCAACTGTGACATGCAATTTTGGGTGATTTTCCCTAAATTAGACTTTCCAGTTGTCTTGATTCATGAAACTGTGCTAGGTATCCAAAGTAAATTGGTACATTATAGGTGCCCGGACTTGTACCCAACATAAAACTAAATACGGACCAGCAGAACATTTTTATGCTTATTTTACCGTGTAGTGTTGTTTTGGTACCCTAAGTGAATTTCAGCCCAAAAGACCAGTTCTATAGGAGACTGTAGTCTCATTTGAACCCTCCGTGATACCACGGGATTTGACTACTCACCGGGACCTCTATTTAATATATATATACAGCATAACATCGCATGGATAAATGGTGTACGATTTTGTTTTCGGCTGCAGTCACCGAAGCAGTCTGAAAAAGGAGAAGAAAAGGCAAGGAGATGGGAGACATCGTGTCGATAAATGTTAGCCTACACAGCTAACCAGAGTACAACCCCTGGCAATAATTATGGAATCACTGGCCTCGGAGGATGTTCATTCAGTTGTTTAATTTTGTAGAAAAAAGCAGATCACAGACATGACACAAAACTAAAGTCATTTCAAATGGCAACTTTCTGGCTTTAAGAAAGCCATGTATTGCGAGATTTTGGCAAACAACCTCCTTCCCTCAGTAAGAGCATTGAAGATGGGTCATGGTTGGGTCTTCCAGCATGACAGTGACCCCAAACACACAGCCAGGGCAACTAAGGAAGGGCTCTGTAAGAAGCTTTTCAAGGTCTTGGAGTGGCCTGGCCAGTCTCCAGACCAGAACTCAATAGAAAATGGACTGCATTTGATGGACTGCATTTATATAGCGCTTTTCCATCTGAATCAGACGCTCAAAGCGCTTTACAATTATGCCTCACATTCACCCCGATGTCAGGGTGCTGCCATACAAGGCGCTCACTACACACCGGGAGCAATAGGGGATTAAAGGCCTTGCCCAAGGGCCCTTAGTGATTTTCCAGTCAGGTGGGGATTTGAACCCATGATCTTCTGGACTCAAGCCCAACACCTTAGCCACTAGACCATCACCTTTGGAGGGAGCTGAAACTCCAAACCTGAAAGATTTGGAGAATATCTGTATGGATGAGTGGACCAAAATCCCTGCTACAGTGTGCAAACCTGGTGAAAAACTACAGGAAAAGTGTGACCTCTGTAATTGCAAACAAAGGCTACTGTACCAAATATTAAGATTGATTTTTTTTTTCACAGGTGTTCAAATACTTATTTGCAACAGTAACATACAAATAAATTATTAAAAAAAATCATACATTGTGATTTCTGTTTTTTTTTTTTTTTTTAAGATTATGTCTCTCACAGTGGACGTGCACTTCAGATGAAAATTTCAGACCCCTCCATGATTTCTAAGTGGAGAACTCGCAGGGTGTTCAAATACTTATTTTCCTCACTGTATGTGTGTGTGTGTATATATGTTTGTATGTATAGGTATGTTTGTGTACGTAGTTCATATATTTATATTTACAGTGGTTTGTAAAAGTTTGGGCACCCCTGATGATTTCCATGAATTTCCTTTATAAATCATTGGTAGTTTGAATCAGCAGTTTTAGTTAAATATATCGTATAGCAGACAAACACAGTGATATTTGAGAAGTGAAATGAAGTTTATAGGATTTACAGAAAATGTGCAATAATTCTTTAAACAAAATTAGGCAGGTGCATAAATTTGGCACCCCAACAGAAAAAATATATCAATATTTAGTAGATCCTGCTTTTGCAGAAATAACAGCATCTAAATGCTTCCTATAGCTTCCAGTGAGAGTCTGGATTCTGGTTGAAGGTATTTTGGACCATTCTTCTTTACAAAACATCTTAGGTTTGTTGGTTTGTTGGTTTCTGAGCATGGACTGTCCTTGTTCCTCTACTTTAATGCCTTAGTAGATTTTGAGCAGTGTTTAGGGTCATTGTCTAGTTGAAAGATCCACCCCAGGCACAACTTCAACTTTGTCACTGATTCTTGAACATTGTTCTCAAGAATCTGCTGATATTGACTGGAATCCATGTGACCCTCAACTTTAACAAGATTCCCAGTACCTGCACTGGCCACATAGCATGATGGAACCACCTCCAAATTTTACTGTAGGTAGCAAGTGTTTTTTGTGGAATGCTGTTCTATTTCAGCCATGCATCCCGCCCCTTGTTATGTCCAAATAACTCAATTTTAGTTTCACCAGTCCACAGCACCTTATTCCAAAATGAAGCTGGCTTGTCCAAATGTGCTTTAGCATATCTCAAGCGACTCTGTTTGTGGCATGTACGCAGAATAAGGCTTCCTCTGCATTACTCTCTCATCCAGCATCTCCTTGTGCAAAGTGCGCTGTATAGTTGAACGATGCACAGAGACACTATCTGCAGCAAGATCATGTTGTAAGTCTTTGGAGCAGGTCTGTGGGTTGACTATGACTGTTCTCACCTTCCTTCGCTTCAGCTTATCTGAGATTTTTCTTCGACTGCCACTTTGGGCCTTAACTAGTACTGTGCCTGTGGTCTTCCATTTCCTCATTATGTTCCTCAGAGTGGAAACTGACAGTTGAAATCTCTGAGATAGCTTTTTGTGTCCTTCTCCTAAACCATGATATTGAACAATTATTTGTTTTAAGGTCATTTGAGAGTTGTTTAGAGGCTCCCATGTTGCCACTCATTAGAAGAGATGCAAAGAGGGGAAAGATTTGCAAATGGCCACCTTAAATACCATTTCTCATGATTGTATTCACCTATGTAAGGAGGTCAAGGGTCAGTGAGCTTACCAAACCAATTTTGTGTTCCAATAATTAGTGCTACATGTATTCAAACAAATCAATAAAATGACAAGGGTGCCCAAATTTATGCACTTGCCTAATTTTGTTTAAATAATTATTGCACAGTTTATGTAAATACTAGAAACTTCATTTCACTTCTCAAATATCACTGTGTTTGTCTGCTATATGATATATTTAACTGAAATTTCTGATCCAGACAACCAATGATTTATAAAGGAAAATCATAAAAATTATCAAGGGGTGCCCAAACCTATGCATACAACTGTACTAGTCTGATTATGAACATAGGCTTTTGTCATATATGTTGGTCTGAGTTTTCTAACCCAGGAGCTACATCTGTGTGTATGCTGAAATGTCTTGTTGGCTGCTCTGCTAGCTGGCTGCAAACTGTGGAAGGGATTTCCTGAACAGAGGCCTGTCTCATTGAGATGCAGAGTAATGAGACACTTCTGTTCAGGAAATCTCTTCCACAGTTTGCAGCCAGCGAGCAAATGAGCATTAAGCAGTAATGTGGCTGAGCAACTTTTCATCACAACATGTTCACTGTATTTTACACTGGAAACACTGCAAAGCAGTGCAGCAACGTGCAATGCATGCAAAGCCATTATGCTGAGAGGCGGATGTTCTGTCACAAACTTAATCAAACATTTGAAAAAGCACCACATTAAAGAGCACAAGGGTTTTTTAGCTGGGGGCAGAAAGACGAAAGGAGCCGGCACGAAGGGTGCAATGATTTATCCAGACTGCTTCCAAACATGAGTGAATTAGTGGTTGTGGTATTTTGAATCTTTGGAAATGCGCTCCTACCTCAAAATGGTACATGTAGTTGGGGCAGCTGTGCCATCTGGTGTTCAAGAGATGAAACTTCAGCCACTGACCCAACAATGGCCCTGTTTACATGTGCATAAACATGTATACCATTAATCAGATTTATTCTGTTCTTTTACATTTGCGTGTGTTTCAGCTTTCTCATGAGCTAATTTTTTCAAGAGAGGCAGCGCTAGCTTTTGTCTGTAAGGTCTAGATTTTTTTTTTTCTCCAAGATTTTCTATTTCTTTTTTCTCAATGTCAAATGCAGCTTATGACCTGAAATCATGTAAACCAGATTTTTCTGGTTATCGAATTACTGAAGTGCAATGTGAGACAAAAGATTATTACAGTAAGTTATGTGATTATGCACAGTTATCTCATTATTATCGATCGTCATGTAAACGTGCTCTGCTACAAGAGTTCAACTTGACAGGGGAGCTCATCTCCCATGATCTAGCTGTGAAACATGTATACGAGGTCTGTTAGAAAAGTATCCGACCTTTTTATTTTTTGCAAAAACCTGATGGATTTGAATCACGTGTGCTTGCATGAGCCAACCTTGAACCTTCGTGCGCATGCGTGAATTTTTTCACGCCTGTCGATTGCGTCATTTGCTGGTAAGCAGCCTTTGTGTGAGGATGGGTATTGTCTCTCTGCATTTTTTTCTTTGCAAGGAAATGGCGGAACGACTGAAGCAGCACGACTGCATCAAATTTTGCCAGAAACTGGGCAACTCTGGTTATCACAAGAGCTGGACATCAACCATTTTCCGGCAGATTTCACTTTTAACAAGAGATTTTGTCATGGAAAGCTGCGCGGAGGCTTCGTGCGTCATGACGGAGCCGCTGATGGAGCGAGACAAAGAACATGTCCGTTTTGGAGTGTCAGAGGACAAGTTGGGACATGCCTATCTCGGCTTTCAGTGGCTTACCAGTCGAGTGAGTATAAGAGAAATTGTGGAGAGCTGGGCATGTCCCAACGTGTCCTTTGACACTCCAAAACGGAGGTGTTCTTTGTCTCACTCCATCAGCGGCTCCGTCATGATGCGTGAAGCCTCTACGCGGCTTTCCATAACAAAATCTCTTGTTAAAAGTGAAATCTGCTGGAAAATGGCTGATGTCCAGCTCTTGTGATAACCAGAGAAATTGCACACGACGGTCCCGGATCGACAAAGCCATCCGTTTAGAAATGAAATGGTGGTTTCTGCCTGTCGAGCGCGGCACGCCGTGCGCCATTGTGGGCCGTCCTTAAAGCGGTAGTAACACTCCTTAATCTCTGTGAAGCCAATACAATTTTCACCGAAAGCCATGTGAATTTTCCGAATGGTTTCCAGCTGCCTGTCTCTAACAGTTTCTGAAAAAACTCTGATGGAAAAAAGCCCAAATCAATCCGCCATTTCCTCGCAATGAAAAAACGACGAGAGGGGTGGACCAGTGCTCACTCAAAGCCTGCCCACAGGCGAATGACGCAACCGACAGGCGTGAAAAAAACTCATGCATGCGCACGAAGATTCAAGCTTGGCTGACGTAAAAACATATGAATCAAATCCATACATTTTTTGCATAAAATGAAAAGGTCGGATACTTTTCTCACAGACATATACACATATATGTGTTGGAAATGAACGGCACATTCCACTGTTACAGGAGTTTTTGTCATGGAAAGAGGAGAGGAGGCTTCGCGCGTCGCGGCGGTGCTGCATGGCGCAAAGCAACGCTGTGGTGAAGCCTCACAGGACATGATCTGGCATGTCCAGGCACATCCACAATTTCTCCGATAATCACTCGATGGAAAAACCACCGACAGCTGTCTGAACGCCATCTCAAAGCCGTGCTGTGAGACCAAAACGGAGGTGGTTTTGTCTCGTTCCAGTAGCGAATCCATCGTGAGGCGCGAAGCCTCTGCTCGGCTTTCCATGACAAAATCTCTTGTTAAAAGTGAAATCTGCCGGAAAATGGTTGATGTCCAGCTCTTGTGATAACCAGAGAAACTGCATACGATGGTCACGGATCCATACAGCCATCCATTTAGAAATGAAATGGTCGCTCAGCCTGTCGATGACGGCTTCGGAGCGCGGCGCTCCACCAGTCGCTCTGGGCCATCCTTAAAGCGACAGTAACACTCCGTAATCTCTTTGAAGCCCATAAAATTTTCACCAAAAACCATCTGAATTTCTTGAATAGTGTCCACTTTGATGTCCCTCACAGTTTCTGAAAAAATTTTGATCAAGCAAAGCGGCAGTCTCTGAGCGATTCCTAAACAATGAAACCACTCCTCACTCAAAGCCTGCTCACAGGCGAATGACGCAACCAACAGACATGAAAAAACTCACGCATGCGCACGAAGGTTCAAGCTTGGCTGATGCAATCACACGTGATTCAAATCCATATGGTTTATGAAAAAAATAATAAGGTCAGATACTTTTCTAGTAGACCTCGTGTGTGTGTGTATGTATATATATATATATGTGTGTGTGTGTGTATGTGTGTATATATATATATATATATATATATATGTGTACAAAGAACATTATTCTTGGTAATAATTAGACATGTTTCATCAATGCAGTCCAACTATCCACCACTTCATGTTGAAGCATGTTAATGCACGGCCTCGTGTTGCAAGGATCTCTTCACAATTCCTGGAAGCTGAAAACATCCCAGTTTTTGCATGACCAGCATACTCATCAGACATGTCACCCATTGAGCATGTTTGGGATGCTCTGGATTGGAGTATACGACAGTGTGTACCAGACAATACAGACTTCATTGAAGGGTGCTATCAGAGCAACCTGGGCTTCCCTAACACCTCACCAGTGCAACTGGCTGGTCGCTTCCATGTCACATCGCATTAAATATTAAGTGCATAAATGACCACGCTTTTGAGAAAGATTTATATTATAAATCCTGGGTGTATTTTGTGAATTGATGTATTTGTTGGGGGGGAGGTGTAATAATAGCTCGTAATTATCATCAACAACAACAACAAAAAGGGTGAAACAATTTAGTTTATATGTAATAGGTCTAGAATATATCAAATTTTCACTTTCTGAAAACCTGACAATATTTTTCAGCTTTTTTATTTTTGGGTAATTGCTCTGTATATGTAGTTAAACATGTTAATTTTGGAGAGGAGTCATTTTATTTTTGCTACTTTTTAGATAAATATATAAACATTCCCGGTTTTTAAACTCAAAGCTGTTTCATTTTGCAGTTGTCATGGATGATGAAGATGGCAGGTGCCTTCTAGATGTAATTTGGTAAGTTGTTGATGCAAAGTAGTTTTAAAAAATGTGATGGTTTGTACAGTCAGCTCTGTTTGACACGACACTGAATTGCATCGCTTTAAACTTTGCAGTGACCCAGAAGCTCTCAATGACTTTCTTCATGGATCCGAGACCCATGTGAGTATGATTGAGGAAAAAAGAAAGAAGTCAAATGGTTGAATTTTGATTTGTTAACAAACAACAAAAAAAAGCTTTATGTTACTGAGACTTTTTTTTTTTTTGGGCATGATTCACATGACATATGCAAGGCATTTTGCAGATGATGCGTTGATGCCCAGCCCACATCCCTCTCCTGATTTAACTTATTTCCTGATTGAAATAATTTGTTTATATTATCAATATGCTTTCACTGCTTATGTTGTCTTTGCTTTTTGAGTGCACTCCTTGTGGTTTCAGCCTGCTTTCCCCTTGTATTAGTCTAATTTTCAAATTAGGAAATGCTGATACTAACGCCTACCAAATATCTTATTCTCTTCATTTTTTGCCACTCTCCCTTATATTTTCATTTGGTTCTTTATAATCTGGGTTCTGTGGTCTGTCATTTCCTTGTCTTCCTCCTTTATTTGATGGTCCGTCTGTTTCTCTGTTCTGGTGGCTTTTGCCTGCTGGTTTGGGTGCCTTTGGTTTCTCTCTGTCCTATCCTGGTTGGGTGTGTCTGTAGCTGGACACTGACGACCTTTTGGATGGTTCGAGCGACCCCTCCAGCTCGTTCTTCTCGACCAGTGGGGTGAGTAAAATCCCCCAACCTTCTTCCTTCTGTTCTCTCTCCATCGATGTAGCATGCATTCCCAAAAACCTCCTTGTCCACTAACACACATCTACACTCAGCCAGCTTGGTTTTGCGGTAATGTGACCTATTTGGGGTTTTTTTGTTGTTGTTTTGTTTTGTTTTTTCTGCTTTTTTCAGATTAGAATTTTCTGTTATGACAGTTAAAGAACATCAGTCATTTGGTTTCACTCTTTATCCTTCCCATTAAGGGCCATATGCCAGAGGTCCAGCCTACACTCCAGCTGTCAGCCACTGAACCAACAGGCCTGTCAAGAGTCAGTGTGGATCTGGATTTTCTGGAGGATGATGACATCCTGGGAGGATCTCCTGGTGGTGAAGGTGGGAGCAATGGCATTGGGACAAATCATGAGCCATGTGACATCCTGCAGCAGAGCTTGGCAGAAGCAAACATCACAGAGCAAAGCCTGCAGGAGGCAGAGGCTGAGCTGGATCTGGGCTCCTTTGGAATTCCAGGCCTTACTCAGGTGGTTCAGACACTGCCTGATGCCAGCTTGTCTGCAACTGGAGGCACTACAGTCGGTGTAGGTATAGGTGTTGGTGTTGGAGGAGCAACAACGATTTTTCCTGGGTCAAGTGCAAGCACCACTGTGAATCCTCCAAATGCCACAGCTGACATGTTGGGATCTGTGCTTGCTCAGCAGGGCCTACAACTTCAACCACAGGTCATAAATAAGGCAATTAGTGTGCAGCCATTCATGCAGCCTGTGGGCTTGGGGAATGTTACTCTTCAACCCATTTCAAGTCTTCAAGCTCTTCCTAATGGAGGTCAATCTGGGCATTTGGGTATTGGACAGATTCAGGTTGTGGGTCAACCCACAGTCATGACTATTAATCAGTCCGGGCAGTCAATTCTGGCTAAAGCCATGGGTGGTTACCAGTTGCATCAGTCTGGACCAGAGGTATCAGGTGCTGGGGCTCAAACTGGGATTGGGGGATCGGGAAGTGGACTTCTGATCCAAGGTAACAAAGCCACTTTGGGATCTCCAGCTTTAAACGGACCGGCTGTCTGTGTCAGCAGCACAAACACCAGTGGCGGTACAATGACTGCTCCTGCTGGGCTTGTTGGCTTTGGTAGCACCCCTCTAAGTTCAGGTATTGGACCACAGACACAGACTCAAGGCCAAATTATGCAGAATGTGATCATTCAGCGCACACCAACACCCATTCAGCCTAAACCTCCTCAGGGGGGAGCAATTCAACCGAAACTCTTCAAACCGCACCAACAGCAACAACCGGCATCCCAGTCCTTGCAAAATGATGCTCACAAAGCTTTGGGGCTGCAGCAACTGCCAGTATCGGGTGCTCAGAATGTAGCCTTCCTGACAGGAAAGCCAGGCTCCAACGTTGTCTTGAGTACTCAAACCACAACACAAGGCCCTCAGTTACAGCAGACCCTCTTCAAGCCGCAAGCAGCACAACCATCTGGCAAGCCACTTAGTGTACACTTGTTAAATCAACCAGGCAGCATAGTTATTCCCTCTCAGACTGTTCTTCAGGGTCAGAACCACCAGTTTCTTCTTCCACAACTACAGGCGGGTGGGCAGATCCTGACCCAACATCCTGGGGGCCACATCATAACCAGTCAGGGTCCTGGTGGACAAATTATTGCAAACCAGATCTTGACTGCGAATCAGAATATTAATTTGAGCCAGGTGTTGACTTCACAGGGCCACACTGGTGCTGCTCATATTCTCTCTGCTCCCATTCAGCTGCAGCCTGGCCAGATGGCCACACCTACCCTCTTCCAGATGCCCGTCTCATTGGCTCAGAGCCAGACACAGACCCAGAGCCACACTGTCTCAGGTCATGCCCAAACAGTCATTCAAGGCATGCCAATTCAGAACTCTGTGACAATGCTGGGTCAGGTGGAGGGCCTGAGTCCCGCAGTCAGCCTTCAGCCAGCGCTGCAACCGTCAGCAGGTGGAGTCCCCAGCAGCAGCAGCAACACCAACAACGGGACAGTAACAATGGCGCAGGGACAGTCTGGAGAGTGTGTTACTATGATGGGAACCTCCTCAGAGCAAGCTGCTCATCCCACTCAGCAGCATGGACAACAGCCCTCTATCCTTACCATGCAGCCTGCTCCAGTCGTGTCCACTGCAAGCTCAGTATGCTCCTCTGTTCCGTCCATGTCTGTGTCCACCTCTTCATCTGTGACAGCAGTGGGGCTGGTCCCCCCTCAGGCGCAACACAGTCCAGGGAGGTTGCTTTTCACCAACCAGGGCTCCAGCATGATACTGAGTCAAGAATCTCTGCAAATGTTCCTCCAACAGGTCAGTGTTATACTCTTTGCATGTTTGCCTTGATTGTCTACAGTTACCAATGGCTAAACAAAAAGATAACATGCATGAAGAGACAGATCTTGAGCTGACTTCTTTGGTTTACTATTTTACCATCCATCCTTTAAATCTTCCTCCTTTTACCCCCGCCCCCCCCCAATTCCCCCGGTCTTGTAATGGTAAATGTAGTCCTGTCAGGAGCAGCACCTTGAAACAGAGGATGCATCAACCCCCTCTGTGGGAATACCTGCATCTGTAATCGTCAGCAGCAACAGCGTCACTGCTCCGGCCCCCTCAGTGTATGACAAGAAGTTAGCCGACTCTTCGGTTGATCAGGGCCACAGCCCCTCTCCCGGCCCCTCCCACATAACAGTGGTACAGCAGGTAGAAATGCCCCTTTATGTTGAGCCCTGCCCTCTTGTTGCCGCTGCTGTCGCCACAGTGTTAAAGTATTTTCCCTTTTCCATTCCCATTTTCTGCATTTCTCTGCTGCAGTAATCTTTTCATTTAACTTTTCCCACAGCTGCTATGCAATTCCTGAATACAAGAATAAGCGAAGTGCGCAACGCATCTGCGCATGCGTGGGTCAAATGGGGGCAAAAATCCCAACTACCACACTCACACCGCTCTCATTGAATTTTGTATACAGTAGCATTAGCGGACTGTAAAAGTTAAGGCTTTTACAGGGATTGTTTCAAAGGCTTTAAGCCTTAAGCGACGTATACAATAATGACAGGGGCGCATTGTGCTGTTTTCAAATGCTCGAACGGAATTTATAGGCTTGAAAGTTGGCTGAAAACACACGATTGCAAAGCTCTGCTGAGTCCACCCAAAGACGGAAAGAAGAAGAAATGTCGTCGTAAACCTCCGTTCATTCTACACAATTTCGCCACAGAAAAGAAAGGTCCAGACGGACGTAAAAGATGGACTAAAATTGTAAGTTTCTTGCACACATTTATTTTGTTAATATCTTGAAACTGTGCCGCCGTTTTCGTGCATCGGCTTATGACTGTAATGTCGTGCCATGAATGACGTGGAGCATAATATTGTCGTGCCATGAATGATGTGGCGCATAATATTGTAAAATTGACATGTTCTGTAAACAAACTGCATGCATGCACATATCATTGTATGTCTGTCAATTTATCAAAACAAACGTGACACCAAAGAAGCTATATGTGAGACCCACCTTCATTGTCTTCATTATGAAGCTGACGGAATAGCGATTTCTCATCCCTGCTTCGCAAATATTCTGCAGTATCCACAGTTTCAAACTCTGGACTTTGTCTAACCATCCGTCACTAGCCTTCAAGGGGTCAAAAGTTTGTTTGTCTCCAACTATCAACAAAGACTGGTCATTTTCGACAGCGGTTCTTTCTTCCTCCTTTGTCGGCACTTCTGTAACGATGCAGCACACGCAAGCACAGCCAGCTTTTCTTTCCGTTTCTCTCCACTGCCGGACGTAGTCCTGGTTGTAACAGGCAATCTGCAGAGCTTAAAAAAAACGCTTTAAATCGTCAACTTTCCAGCGGTTGAAATGATCCAAATCACAGCACTCCTCACTGCTTTCTGCCGCCATAGCTTGTGGGTTGGTAGTCGAAAAATTTAGCCTACCCATAATGCACTGTGCAGTTTGAGATGCGCACTTCGCTTATTGCTTGTGTGCCACTTATATGTCTTATAATGTTGCTTTATTACATGTGAAGTCATAATCAGTCATGTGGAATGCTAAATTGCTCTGCACATATATGAATTATATGTTGAATTTATATAATTATGTAATTAGGAATTATATAGCGAGTTATTAACATCATATTCACAAATGCAAGAATATGATGAAATATGACAAATTATGAAAGAATTCAATATGTTTTAAATAGCTCATTATGAAATGGTTTTTTTTATCATTCTTACTTTTCTAATTTCGAGGGTAGGTTGAAAAGTTCTAAGGCTCACTATGATACAGTTAATGCATCAACTGCATCATAGTGAGCCTTAGAACTTTTCAGCCTACCCTCGTATATATTATGTATAAAACTATGGCTGAGCAGGAGCCCATTAAATCAGAAGAAGCATGCAGAGCCCAATGAAATTAGTGATGCACCTGTCTAGGAGTGTGATTGCTCACAAACTCATATGTTTTAGCTTCCATCACCGTTTTTAGTCACTGATTGAATCAGTTCTCAGATCAGCAAAAAAAGTGTTGACAAATACTGCTTTGTTTTCATAGTGACACACCAATTGAAAAAAGTTGAGGAGAGCTTATTGGATTCACAGCTACCTCAGCTTTGCCCACACTTGGCTCATTGTGCTCAGGGTGGCATGGAGAAAACACTGTGCACACTCCTCCCTTAACTCCTGATATTTCTGAATGATTTTTTGTGTGCTTGGGTCCTGACATTCATTAAGCCTGTACCCAGCTGCCTTGAGCACAGGTGGCAGGAGCTGGCTGTTTTTAACATGCTCTGTTAATATGAATGCATACAGTGGGGCCAAAAAGTATTTCATCAGTCCCTGATTGTGCAAGTTCTCCTGCTTAGAAAGATGACAGAGGTCTGTAATTTTGAACATAGGTACACTTCAACTGTGAGACAAAATGAAAAAAAAAAAAAAATCCAGAAAATCACATTTTTAAAGAATTTATTTGTAAATTGTGGTGGAAAGTAAGTATTTGGTCAATAACAAAAGTTCATCTCAATACTTTGTAACATAGTCTTTGTTGGCAATTTTTCAATTTCAATTTATTTTCATTTATATAGCACCAAATCACAACAGAGTTGCCTCAAAGCACTTCACACAGGTAAGGTCTAACCTTACCAACCCCCAGAGCAATGACAGAGGTCAAACGTTTCCTGTAAGTCTTCACCAGGTTTGCACACACTGTAGCTGTATTTTGGCCCATTCCTCCATGCAGATCTCCTCGAGAGCAGTGATGTTTGGGGCTGTTGCTGGGCAACATGGACTTTCAACTCCCTCAACAAATTTTCTATGGGGTTGATGTCTGGAGACTGGCTTGGCCACTCCAGGACCTTGAAATGCTTTTTACAGAGCCACTCCTTAGTTGCCCGAGTGGTGTGTTTGGGATCATTGTCATGCTGGAAGACCCAGCCACGTTGCATCTTCAATGCTCTCACTGAAGGAAGGAGGTTTTGGCTTAAAATCTCATGATACATGGCCACGTTCATTCTTCCCTTAACACGGATCAGTCGCCCTGTCCCCTTTGCAGAAAAGCAGCCCCAAAGCACGATGTTTCCACCCCCATGCTTCACAGTGGATATGGTGTTCTTGGAATGCAACTCAGCGTTCTTCTTCCTCCAAACACGACGAGTTCAGATTTTACCAAAATGTTCTATGTTGGTTTCATCTGACCACATGAAATTCTCCCAATCCTCTTCTGGATCATCCATATGCTCTCTGGCAAACTTCAGATGGGCCTGGACATGTAGTGGCTTAAGTAGGGGGACAGGTCTTGCAGTGCAGGATTTGAGTCCCTCTCTGTGTAGTGTGTAGCCTTTGTTACTTTGGTCCCAGCTCTGATCATTTTGACCCCTTGTGATGACATCTTGCGTGGAGCCCCAGATCGAGGGAGATTATCATTGGTCTTGTATGTCTTCCATTTTCTTACAATTGCTCCCACAGTTGATTTATTCACACCAACCTGCTTAATTATTGTAGACTCACTCTTCCCAGCCTGGTGCACATCTACAATTTTCTTCCTGGTGTCTGACAGCTCTTTGGTCTTGGCCATGGTTGAGTTTAGAGTCTGACTGTTTGAGGCTGTGGATAGGTGTCTTTTCCAACAGATGCCATTAATACAGGTAACAGGTGGAAGACAGAAGAGTTTCTTAAAGAAGAAGTTACAGGTCTGTGAGAGCTAGAAATCTTGCTTGTTTGTGGGTGACCAAATACTTATTTTCCACCATAATTTACAAATAAATTCTTTAAAAATCCTACATTGTGATTTCCTGGATTTTTTTCTTATTTTGACTCTCATAAATGAAGTATACCTATGTTGAAAATTACATATCTCTCATCTTTCTAAGTAGGAGAACATGCACAATCAGGGAGTGACTAAATACTTTTTGGCCCCATTGTAACTGCTTTTTTCCCTATTTGCATGAGCACACACGTTTTCCAGGAATTCCCAGAAATCTGTTTTTTTACTTTCATGGTGAATATTTCCGGGTTGAAGCAGTTGGCTTAGGTAATGCACCGTGTTGGTTTGCAAACCGCCAATAAATCAAAAGAACAACAATTGGTGGCAATAATGCACCATATTGGTTTGCAAACCACCAATAAACTCTAACGAAGAAGAAGGGTTATTTTTGTTTTCCTGGCACACTTCAGATTTAGTCTGTGGTCTGTCTTGTATTTGTAACATTGTTTGGAAACGTCTTTGATGAGACGCCATAGTGGATATTAATTCTCACATTTTCACCTCCTGATCCGAGATCCAAATGGACCAAAAGACCGACTTGATTTTTTTTCATGATCATTTATACGGAAAAGCTAACACTACTCACAACTTAAGTGTTGTGCAAAATGACACACAAGCATTTTTTACATAAATATCTGACTCCTATGAGCATATTAAATATTTATATTTTCCTCCACTTGAATATTTCATGCCCATGCAACAGAAGAAACCATAAAATGCAGATTTAGCAGGCCTGCATATCACGTTATACGAATAACGCCAGCTGACAAAGAATTCAAACAAAAACATGATCTAATAAGACCACAATGTTTTACACATAACTCGTACCCCAGATATGTTTATTCTACAATATGAAGATTATCCATTGAATCCGTTCTTTAGTACAGCTCTTTGAAATTTTGTAATTTTTTGCGAGAATGGACAAACTGCCATTTTTGTGATGCTGCAGAATAAAAAATTAGCTCTGTGTCCCATTTTTAAAATGTACCACTGTATTTGGGGTGTGCAAATAGGGTGTATTCCAAATTTGAACTTTATATCTGCATTTTTAGCTAGCAGGGGTGGTGACCAAGTGGTTAATGCGCTTGGTTTCAGTTCAGAAGGTTCCGGGTTCAAATCCCACCCCTGCCACATTTCTCAATGTAATGTGGAGTTGTGTCAAGAAAGGCATCCGGCGTAAAACTTGTGCCAATTCAACATGCAGATCCACCTTGGATTTGCTGTGGCGACCCTGAATGCAAACAAGGGAGCAGCTGAAGGGACTTACATATCTGCATTTTTAGTTGAGATAATGGCTTTTAAAAATGGGGAAAAAAAGCTCAAAATGCATTCGCGAGTGTAAAATAGGATGGTAGGTACCCTTATTAAAAAAAATTATATCCAAAAAAAAAAAGCTACTTGGAATCAAGCAGAAATATTTTACATGTGTTCATCAGACATATGTGGGTACTTGTAAAAAAAACAAAAAACAAAAAATCATGAGAATCTGAGTCGGTGACCCGGGAAGATTTAGGAAAATCCGATGATTTCACACGGAATGACCCAATTATTACTTTAAAAACACTTAATTGTGACTGTAAATGTGTTTCACACAGTTTTGCAAAATTACCAATTAATTTGCAGTTCATGTGTGTGCCAGACCTTGGCCAAATTTGGCTTTTGTCTGAAATTCAGATGCATGGTGTGAGTGTGCTTGTTTCACAATATAAGAGGTCTGTTAGAAAAGTATCCGACCTTTTTATTTTTTCAAAAACCTGATGGATTTGAATTACGTGTGCTTTCATGAGCCAACCTTGACCCTTCGTGCGCATGCGTGATTTTTTTCATGCCTGTCGGTTGTGTCATTTGCTTGTAAGCAGCCTTTGTGTAAAGATGGGTGTAGTCTCTCGTCGTTTTTTTTCTTTACAAGGAAATGGCGGAACAACTGGAGCAGCGCGACTGCATCAACTTTTGCAACAAACTGGGCATAGCCAGGTGGAAACCATTCGGATTATTCATACGGCTTTCGGTGACGATCCTCCGGGCATCACACAGATTAAGGAGCAGTACAACCGGTTTAAAGACGGCCGCACAACGATGGAGGGCGTGCCGCGCTCCGATCGGCATCAACACGCTGAAACGACCGGATCATTTCCAAAGTGAATGCTGTGGTGATGTGTGACTGTCCGAGAAATTGCGGAAGAGGTGGACATCAGCACTTTTTCGGCACATTCCACTTTGAAAGAAGATTTTGTCATGAAAAGAGTGGCGGCGAAATTCATCGGCACGAAGCTTATGGCGCAGCAACAGCACCTCCGTGATGAAGCCTCACAGGACATGTTGTAACATGCCCTGACATGTCCAGCTTGTCCACAATTTCTCGGATAGTCACACGACTGAAAAGCCACCGAAAGCTGTCTGAATCTTCCGAATGGTTGATGAGCTGGGCATTATTTTTGAAGTAGACCACATTTACATGGAGTGGGTTTATGTATTTTAAAAACATGCAGCTCTGTGCTGAACTCAGCAGCGGCGCTGACTGAGTTTAATTTATGCCATATGATCAATCACAAAATGCCTTATCGAGCCAACAAGGATAGGAAAACGATCCAGTCGAGACATACCTGGTTTTGATCATCATGTCCGATCACTGTTAGTATGGTTCAGGGCTTTGGTGCACAACTGCAGGAATGCATTAACTTGTCCCCGGAGAATCTGTAGTTGCTTTGGACAAGTCAACAACTGTAATGTTGAGCCCTGGGGCCTATGACTCCCCCTGGATAGGACACCAGGCCGACGCAGTTTGATGGACTGAAACAATGCAGATGAAGTGTTTGCCTAAGGAAACAAACTTGTAACATGACCAAGAATTTAGAAATTTCTTGCGATTTAAATTACATAACTTATCAATGACTGCCCCCACCGCATCTACAGCAAAAATGTAGATGAGCGGGTTACTCAATCCCAGTGAGGTTTTGTAGACAGGGACTCAAAACACAAAAGTGATCCTTTTGTTACTCACAAAAGGATCACATGCAAGGTTTGTCCTCATAACATATAATGAGGACAAACCTTGTTGTATTTAGTGAACTTTGATATACAGCAAGGGCAACTTTGTATTGCCTGTGTAATATCCCATAGATTACAACCTGTTGGACTGTTAGTGGATGCTGGATAAATGATCAGTTTATGAAGAGCTGTGTAGTTGTACACGTGTAGTTTGTATACCTCCTGAATAACAATGCTTCCTGAATGCTGTGTGCTTGTCCTTTATGTTCTGTCCAACTGCCAAGCCTGCAGCCACGGTATGAAACATAATGCCCACTACAATGGCAAATATGAGACAAATTATGGAATGGAATGGGAAAGATAAACTGGAATTAAAGAGTGGATGGGACATGTGGCTGGGGATGGTGCCGAAACTTTTCATTGGTACTGCAAATGTGTGATGGTTAACTTAAAATAATGCTGTGGAATGTTGTGAAATGTGTGCAGTGCCTGTGTTTCTAAGTGTTGGAGTCTGCAAAGCAGATATCACTGGTTGTGCTAAATGGAGCCTCATTATGTGTCCAAGTGTTTCAATTGATTTACCCCCCTCTGGTGTTGAAAGAGTGAAATACAACTTAATGAACTTGGATCACACTGTTGTTGAATTTCATATTTAAAGGCTGCAGTTAGTGCAGGGTTTGTAGTACGCCAGTACATAAGTTGCTTGACATTTTCTTTTAGAATAATTGATTTTTTTCTTTTTTTCTTCAATGGAGATGATCAGCAAATCAAGAAGTGGTTTGTAGTGGAAGTTAAACTTGCATACATTGCTTGTTTTTGGCAGATAAATGGACCAGTTTTGCTCCCGGTGTTCTTGACTTTTCAGATGTAATTATTACGTTCATAGCCCTATCATTAGTTGTGAGCAATTCTCCATTTAAAGTACTCGTGTATGACACTGGATTTGTGGTTTCCTGCTGATTCTTTGACATTGCACTAGTCATAAAGACCTTTCAAAGCTGCACCATGAGAAAGCTTTGAAGAGCCACTGAGCGGTGTCTCTGCTGCCTGATTCACATTCATTTCTCTTCTGCAATGTCTGCTGTAATTCAAAGTTTTATCGAAAAATCAGGGTTTTTTTTTTTTTTTTTTCCCCATTGTTGGAGGTGAGACATTTATGGCACGACAATATTGGTAGCTCTGTTCTGTGACAGATCTGTGCTCGACACAGAGAGGAGCAGGTGGTGTCTCATGTGAACTGGAGTGGAGTCTGGTTAGCTGTAATTAATAAAGCAATAGTAATAATAGAGATTAGCCACATGGACTGTGCAGCCAGTGCATTCTGAGTGCCGGTCCCAAGCCCGGAGGGTTGCGTCACGAAGGGCATCCAGCGTAAAACAATCCAACCCAACTATGCAGACTAAGAATCGAATTTCCATACCGGATCGGCCGCGGCCTGGGTTAACAACGTCCGCCACCGGTGCTGTTGCCCAACAGTGTGCCGGTGGAAATTGGGGTACTGTTGGGCAAAGACGATGAAGAAGAGGGGGAGAACGTTTCCACAAACAGCGGGAGAAGAAGAAAACTAGAAGGGTGGAAATGAGAGTGGGGACTTTGAATGTTGGCAGTATGACTGGTAAAGGGAGAGAGCTGGCTGATATGATGGAGAGGAGAAAGGTAGACATATTGTGTGTGCAAGAGACCAAGTGGAAGGGAAGTAAGAGCAGGAGCATCAGCGGTGGGTACAAGTTGTTGTACCATGGTGAGGATAGGAAGAGAAATGGTGTTGGGGTCATTTTAAAGGAAGAGTATGTTAAGTGTGTTGGAGGTTAAGCGAGTGTCTGACAGGGTGATGAGTGTGAAGTTGGAAATTGAAGGGGTGATGATGAATATCATCAGTGCATATGCCCCATAGGTAGGTTGTGAGATGAAGGAGAAAGAAGATTTCTGGAGCGTGTTAGATGAGGTGGTGGAGATTGTGCCCAAGCATGAAAGTGTAGTGATAGGAGTGGACTTCAATGAGCATGTTGGTGAAGGGAACAGAGGTGATGAGGAAGTAATGGGTAGATATGGTATCAAGGATAGGAATGGGGAAGGACAGATGGTAGTTGATTTTGCAAAAAGGATGGAAATGGCTGTGGTGAATACCTACTTTAAAAAAGGGGAGGAGCACAGGGTGACATATGAGAGTGGAGGAAGGTGCACACAGGTGGACTACATTCTTTGTAGGAGATACAAGCTAAAAGAAATCAGAGACTGTAAGGTGGTGGCAGGAGAGAGTGTTGTTAGACGGCATTGGGTGGTTGTTTGTAGGATGACTTTAGAGGTAAAGAAGAAGAAGAGAGTGAGAGCTCAACAAAGGATCAGATGGTGGAAGCTGAAGGAGGAAGACTGTTGTGTGAAATTTAGCGAGCAGGTGAGAGAAGCACTGGTTGGAGGGGAAGCAATTTTGGACAACTACTAAGTACTTTTGGAAAAGTACTGCAGATGTGGTGAGGGAGACAGCTAGGACAGTACTGGGTATGACGTCTGGACAGTGGAAGGAAGACAAGGAGACTTGGTGGTGGAATGAAGAGGTCCAGGAAAGCATAAGGAGAAAGAGGTTGGCGAAAAAGTTTTGGGATAGTCAGATAGATGAAGAAAGTAGACAGGAGTACAAGGAGATGCGGCGTAAGGCGAAAAGAGAAGTGGCAAAAGTGAAGGAAAAGGCATATTGTGAGCTGTACAAGAAGTTGAATAGTAAGGAAGGAGAAAAGGACTTATACCGATTGGCCAGACAAAGGGACGGAGCTGGAAAGGATGTGCAGCAGGTTAGGGTGGTAAAAGATGCACATGGTAATGTGCTGACAAGTGAGGAGTGTGTGCTGAGAAGGTGGAGGGAATATTTTGAAGAGCTGATGAATAAAGAAAATGAGCGAGAGAAAAGGCTGGATGATGTGGTTAGAGTAAATCAGGAAGTACAAGAGATGAGTAAGGAAGAAGTGAGGCTGCTATGAAGAGGATGAAAAGTGGAAAGGCAGTTGGTCCAGATGACATTCCAGTGGAGGCATGGAAATGTCTAGGAGAGATGGCAGTAGAGTTTCTAACCAGATTGTTTAATAAAATCTTGGAAAGTGACAGGATGCCTGAGGAGTGGAGACGAAGTGTGCTGGTTCCTATTTTCAAGAACAAGGGTGATGTGCAGAGCTGCTGTAACTACAGAGGCATAAAGTTGATCAGCCACAGCATGAAGTTATGGGAAAGAGTAGTAGAAGCTAGGTTTATAAAACAGGTGAAGATCTGTGAGCAGCAATATGGTTTCATGCCGAGAAAGAGCACTACAGATGCAATGTTTGCTCTGAGAATACTGTTGAAGTACAGAGAAGGCCAGAAGGATTTACATTGTGTGTTTGTGGACTTAGAAAAAGCTTATGACAGGGTGCCAAGAGAAGAGCTGTGGTATTGTATGAGGAAGTCTGGAGTGGCAGAGAAGTATGTTAGGGTAGTGCAGGACATGTACAAGAATAGTGTGACAGCTGTGAGATGCGTAGTCGGAATGACAGACTCATTCAAGGTGGAGCTGGGATTACACCAAGGATCAGCTCTGAGTCCTTTCTTGTTCGCAATAGTGATGGACAGGTAAGGATGAGATCAGACAGGAGTCCCCATGGACTATGATATTTGCAGATGACATTGTGATCTGTAGTGAGAGTAGAGAGCAAGTTGAGTCTAGTCTGGAGAGGTGGAGATATGCTCTGGAGAGAAAGGGAATGAAAGTCAGTAGAAGCAAGACTGAGTACATGTGTGTGAATGAGACGGAGCCCAGTGGAATAGTGCAATTACAAGGAGTAGAAGTGGTGAAAGTAGATGAGTTTCAATACTTGAGGTCAACTGTCCAAAGTAATGGAGGGTGTAGTAAAGAGGTCAAGAAGAGAGTGCAGGCAGGGTGGAGTGGGTGGAGAAAGGTGGCAGGAGTGATTTGTGACCGAAGAATATCAGCAAGAGTGAAGGGGAAAGTTTACAAGACAGTAGTGAGACCAACTATGTTCTATGGTTTAGAGACAATGGCACTAACAAAAAGACAGGAGGCAGAGCTGGAGGTGGCAGAGCTGAAGATGTTGAGATTCTCTTTGGGAGTAACAAGAATGGATAAGATTAGGAATGAACATATCAGAGGGACAGCTCAGGTGGGACGGTTTGGAGACAAAGTCACAGAGGCGAGATTGAGATGGTTTGGACATGTGCAGAGGAGTGACCCAGGGTATATAGGGAGAAAGATGCTGAGGATGGTGCCACCAGGCAGGAGGAGAAGAAGGAGGCCAAAGAGGAGGTTTATGGATGTGCTGAGGGAGGACATGCAGGTGGTTGGTGTGTCAGAGGAAGATACAGAGGACAGGGTGAGATGGAAACAATTGATCTGCTGTGGCGACCCCTAACGGGAACAGCCAAAAGACAAAGAAGAAGTAATAGAGATTAGTTACTAAGTAACAAGTTACTAAATTATCACTTATTGGGGGTGGTCTCATGCCATCACTTTCTGGTTGTGTTTATCTTTTGAACTTTCTGATAACACAACTTCAGATGTATTGTGAAAACATCCTCATTTATGTTTGATTCTGTAAGCCAAGATTTCAGTAGTTAAGAGTTTTTGTTGTCATGTGCACAGTAAAAACAGGCATTTATACCACACAATGAAATTCTTACTCTCTTCATTCTAACTTTAAATTTTGCATGTAAAAAGTTCACATCAGATGATTTTGAAAAAACACATTATAAAATGCACATTATTAGACTGAATAATAAAGGATTATTTACCGAGTGGGAGGTCTGTTCAGGAAAATATCAGATCGAGGTGTTTACAGTACAGACTGAGCATAGCGAGGTCCGTGTAAAAAAAAAAAAAAAAATAGGTCTGATTTTTATTTATTTATTTTCCTTGTACAGTCCGAGCAAGCGAGGTTAATAATTCGTTATATATATATATATATATATATATATATATATATATACAAACTTCCAAATATCACCCAAATATGAAAGCTGCTGACGGTTTTGGGCGCATAGTCAGACCTAGGGATGGGTATCAAGAACCGGTTCCTTTCGGGTATTGTTAAGAAATGATTCGATCCACCGACATCAGTAAGCTTTTTGCTTAACAATTCCGTTATCGGTCCCTTAGAGTGGTCGTTGTTTTTGGGGGTGTTTGTCAGGAAAATGATCATTTCTCTACATTGATTACAGACCCTGCAGCGGGTCCGTAATGAACTTTTCTGCAGCGCGGCTTTGCTTTGAACTTTGAACCAAATCGAAGCAGTGGTTCGCAGATTGAAGCAGTGCTTTGATCTATTGCTTTGTTTATTAATTTTTTCCTTTCGCTTTATCTTAATTTTCCCCTGCTTAAACCCAAAAGAGCATAGTCTGTGAGTATTATTTACCTTTTTTACGTTAAACCGACCTGTTATGGTCTTCTGAAACAGTTGATAGATATATTTTATAACTTAAAAACGGGAGCGATGCTAACGCATTAGCATGTCTGTGGCATTTTCAATGTTAAAGTTAGCAATAAGCAGTTGCAGCTGTCATCAGGTGCATTTGTTTTCTGTATAATAAGCGTTTGTTGTCTTAAAAGAGTCAAATGTATTACAAATTGTAATATTTTTTATTTATTTTTATTTATTAATAATCTAATGATTAGATATTATATACAATTTTGAGAAAGAGACAAAAAGAACCTGAATAGAAACAACAGAAAATATAAAACCAACTAACAATGAACATAAATAAATACAGAAATAAATAAGTGTTTCCTGTGAACACCTAGTGACTCTTACACCTCCGTTTCATCCCTGTCTTATTTAAGTTTTAATGACAGTTTGTTTCGGTCAAACCATATTTTCAATGTGTTAATTTCTTCAGTGATTTCCTCCAGAACTATCTGCCAGAAAACTGCTGCATCCTAGTAAGAGCAGAAAACCCCTGGAATGAATTTGAATAAGGAAAGTTGTTTTTTTTTTGTTGTTTTTTTTTTCTCACCTAAATGGATGCTGCACTCTCCAGTTTATTGTCTGGAATAGTCCCAGATTGCATTTCAGAGCTTCTAGAATTCAAACATTTTTGTACAGGTGGTGTTGGGGGTAATTTTGGGTTTCAGCTTTTTTTGTTTTCATCACTTTCATCCCTGAATGTGTCAATCGTGAGTCACTTTTGTGCTGATTAAAGTCACTAACTGGGACTCCTGTCTTGCTGGGAGAAAGAAACGAGAATTGTCCTCCGTTCTGTTCACACAGCTCCAAACGCTGCGTGGCTCTCTGTTGAGTCAAGTTAAAACGATAGAGTCCAGTCGGAATTAATAACTTCAAAGCGAAACAAAGGATACAGTGACCAGTTTCATATTTATTTACTTTAAGACTCAATGAAATACATAGAAAGCCTGTAAAGCCTACTTTTAGTACAAAATTCACAAGAGGTATCGATAAGGAATCGGATTGAGAAGCAGAATCGATAATGGCATCGATATCGATAAAATCTGATCAATACCCATCCCTAGTCAGACCTATTCACTTTCTTCATCTCCGTGAAGAACTTGCTAACTGATGGGCCAGTTGTTAGCTGCTAAGCGTTCAATCTATGTGTTTTTTCCCAATGTTGTTTAGATATTTATGGAGTATGTCCAATTTGGTTTTCCTAATCATGTTTTTAGCTTTCTGGTTTGTAACGAAGTTTTCAGTCTGTTATTGACTTCAGAGCTGTGTTTTCCATCTTGTTGGTCTTCATTTCATTTGAGCTCGTTTGCTGTTAATTCCTCCATTTTCCTTGTTTGCTTTTTGTTAAGTTTTATTTTGCACTGTGAAAATTGTCAACAGAGTCGCAAATCTGATACGTGATTTGGATCGATTGTCATGGTAATGGTCTGTTATAGGAAAATATCAGACCGGAAATCAGCCATTCAGAGCGTGCGTACTGTCATAGCCATATAATAATGTATTATATACACTATTTAAGGGATGTACAGTTTAGATGATGTTCAGATGTGCAATTTATGCAGTATTGGCAATTTTGTGCAATGTTGTGTAGTTTTAAGCAGTATTCCTGCTGTGTAGGAGTAGTATGGTGCATGGGTGCATAAATAGTGAACAGAGCTATAATAAATAGAGGATGATAGTAATAATGAAGAAGAGAAGAATGACAGTATTGCAGACAAAAGATTAAACATTTTTTGTAGTTTTATTTTTTAAGTTGTCCACAAACTTTGGGATGCACCACAAAAGGGCTTGTCCCACTTGAATCTGTTATCTTACTTAAGCTTTTTTCTTTACTTAATTTTTTTATTTCATACATTTATTTGTTGTACCTAAAAGTAGAACCACAGGCCAGTATCTCTAAATGAAACATGCACGTTCACCAGTTACAAACACCAAAATAATCAGTGCATGTAGCAAACTGCGCCTTGAAAAATGCTCACAGGGAAATCTGTTTACACTCCAGCTTGTATTTTTAATGGCCTTCTTGTTGTCTGATTGGTGGTTTACATGTTAATTTAAAATTAACATTTTCTTTGCTGTTGAGCTCCACATACATATGTCCTGGAGGGTGTACTTTATCTGGCAAACTGTTGTAAATTACATTCATGTTTGGTATTCAGAGATTTTTGTTTAATTTTTTTCGTGTGTGTTTATTTCAGTGGGTCATTATCTCTGTTGTTCTGAAAAATAGAGGTAGAGAAGAGCTTCTAAAAAAACAAAAATTCCACTTGTTCAACTTCTCAAAATTGGATGGAAGAATGAATTAAATAGTAGATTTGGCCACACCTAGTGCTTCTGTGGTATGTAGGGGTGTAGAAGGTAGGGGTGTTTATTAGCAGAAATGGAATATATGAGCAATTGCCAAAGTATGATCATGCAGACACTGCAAGGTGAAAGGTCATTAACATATAAATCAAAACATCTTTGATTTAAATTTTGTAATAAGGTTTAAATTACCCAAAAATATTAGATTATGTTTAATAATAAATCAGAAGTAATAAAATGAAGCCATGGGATTTACGGAATGTCAGCTGTGTGATGTAATCAATATATATAACTTAAATATTCCTCTGAGGAGTTTAAATAAATATGATTTTGAAATATCTATCTGAATTAACCTCGATACTTGACAGAATACCTCATGTAATCTGAGAAGAGGACATCATTTTTCAAGTAACTTGGCATCTGATGGCCGCTGGAGCTGGTTCTACACTTAGAAAGGGTAGGATGAGATCCAGTTTGAGGCATGTGCTGGATGAGGTCCAGACATTTCAGGACTTGTTGAGATCTTGTTCTGTTGCCTTGGGTATGACTAGAGGGAGCTAATTGTTTACCTTTCAGTGCTGAACATGTATGCACCACAAGACAGGACATCTTGAACAGTAATACAGGAAGACATTGGTTTTGTGTGTGTGTGTGTGTGTGTGTGTGTGTGTGTGTGTGTGTGTGTGTGTGTGTGTGTGTGTGTGTGTGTGTGTGTGTGTGTGTGTGTGTGTGTGTGTGTGTGTGTGTGTGTGTGTGTGTGTGTGTGTGTGTGTGTGTGTGTGTGTGTGTGTAAGGCTACAACAAAAGGAAGAAAACTGCAGCAAGTAGGAGAGGATTTAGATGACCGTATGGATCTTGGAGCGTGTGTAAATGAGCTTGATCATTTGTATAGTGTCTTAGAGCTGCTGTGGGAGCAGTAAGACTTCAGCTACCAGAAATGTACCAGAGTGATAGGAGTCATATGGACATAATCTTTTTTGTTTTTCTTTCTAAATACTGTAAAATTAAATGCCGTTAGTATTGCACTCATACAGAAGTAGTACAGGCAGGGTATTGTTTTTGTGTGTATGTGTGTAAATATAAAGTTTTTTCAGTTAGATTCATCATCAGAGCCTGATGAAAACTTATCCACATAAACCCTCCTGATTTTGGAAAACAACCTCTGAAAATAGTCTTAAGTGCCCAGCGACTGCTGTTGGAAGCTCGTGGGTGGCACCTCGACTCTGGCCAAGTGAGAGTCGAACGGGCATATGCACACCATTCACTCTCATTCGGCCGCTGGTGTGAAGGCTGGCTCAGTCGCGACATTCGGCCAGGGTTTGACGTGGCTGACAGTTTTGTGCAGCCTCTCGACCGCAGTCTGAATGGTCCATCCTGTGTACGACATGCTGTACAAATGTTGCGACCACAGTCAGTTGGCAGTATGACCTCATCTTGAGGATGTTCGATTGGGTTTCCAGCACGAGCGCAATGCGAATGTGGAGTGCATGTGGGAGTCGGCTCCGATTTTTCACAAGTGCTATTTGAATCCTCCATTGTGCGCCATTCAGCCTCATTTGTGTTATGTGTGAAGGGGCCATAAGCAATGGCACAATGTCGCCGTGTCATCATGCAGATTTGTAAGTTTAGGGTGTTCCCTATTCTCTGTTTTCACGTTGTTATGATTTTTGGAGCTTTTATCAGACCGTCTGTGAAATCTTCAGTCTGTGGACAGGCTGCATGTGAAGGTGAACACAGCCTGTGAAAAACAAATGTGGAATGCAGCGTTTCCACAAAAGCTGCACTGATAAATCAACTGTACAGCCTGTTGATAAAAACGCTTATCAAATCAGAATAAAGGCATTTTTTGAATAATTAAACATGATTCACTTAAAGTGTGTGTCCTTTTGTTTCATCTGTGGAGGTGGAGAGCAGCCAGTGGACCAAACCGTGTTTAAAATAAAATAAAATAAAATAAAAATATACAGACACACTGCTTAAAGTTAAATGTGCAATGTTTGTTTCAGATAATCAGCGCAGACCCTCTTTTTTTTAAAAGGCTTTATTTTACTCACTGGGTTGCTTTGTAAAGTTGTAGTGTCGGCTGCTACATTAATTAGCCTTTACGTTGGTTATGCACATGCTATATTGTCGTCTTCTCTGCTTTTTGTGGGAGCATTATAGCGCCACATACAGGCCTGGTGTATACACTACAGCGTTAAACGAAACCTCAAGTCAAAGAATTTGCCTCAAACATTATTTGTAATCAAATTATTCGAGTTACGCACTCAATCGTTTCAGCCCTACTCCAAATGCAGTCAGACTGTGGTACGACTGCCTTTCGACTGCTATTTGAATTTTCCCCAGTTCCACAGCAGCTCAACAGCTACGTGCACATTCACTACATTCATGCTGGCCGTGCACATGTGACTGACTTTGTGGAGGGCACACACAAATGCTGTACGAGGGCTTTGATTGCAGCTCAATTTGCATGAATGTCGTTTGAATATCCATTTGTACAGCATTTGGGCTCGTTTGTGCTCTAGTGTGGCGGGGAGAACGGTTGAGACATTCGGCCAGGAGTTGACGTGCTCGAACAATTCGTACAGCCCCTCAAATGCAGTCCGAATGCTTCGAATTGCGTGGGAATTGCCGTACAAATATTACGACTGCAGTCAGATTGTGGTACGACTGCAACTCCACTGCCATTTGAATGTTTTCCAACACATATGTAGAGTCCCACTTGAATCTGTTATCTTACTTAAGCTTTTTTCTTTACTTAATTTTTTTATTTCATACATTTATTTGTTGTACCTAAAAGTAGAACCACAGGCCAGTATCTCTAAATGAAACATGCACGTTCACCAGTTACAAACACCAAAATAATCAGTGCATGTAGCAAACTGCGCCTTGAAAAATGCTCACAGGGAAATCTGTTTACACTCCAGCTTGTATTTTTAATGGCCTTCTTGTTGTCTGATTGGTGGTTTACATGTTAATTTAAAATTAACATTTTCTTTGCTGTTGAGCTCCACATACATATGTCCTGGAGGGTGTACTTTATCTGGCAAACTGTTGTAAATTACATTCATGTTTGGTATTCAGAGATTTTTGTTTAATTTTTTTCGTGTGTGTTTATTTCAGTGGGTCATTATCTCTGTTGTTCTGAAAAATAGAGGTAGAGAAGAGCTTCTAAAAAAACAAAAATTCCACTTGTTCAACTTCTCAAAATTGGATGGAAGAATGAATTAAATAGTAGATTTGGCCACACCTAGTGCTTCTGTGGTATGTAGGGGTGTAGAAGGTAGGGGTGTTTATTAGCAGAAATGGAATATATGAGCAATTGCCAAAGTATGATCATGCAGACACTGCAAGGTGAAAGGTCATTAACATATAAATCAAAACATCTTTGATTTAAATTTTGTAATAAGGTTTAAATTACCCAAAAATATTAGATTATGTTTAATAATAAATCAGAAGTAATAAAATGAAGCCATGGGATTTACGGAATGTCAGCTGTGTGATGTAATCAATATATATAACTTAAATATTCCTCTGAGGAGTTTAAATAAATATGATTTTGAAATATCTATCTGAATTAACCTCGATACTTGACAGAATACCTCATGTAATCTGAGAAGAGGACATCATTTTTCAAGTAACTTGGCATCTGATGGCCGCTGGAGCTGGTTCTACACTTAGAAAGGGTAGGATGAGATCCAGTTTGAGGCATGTGCTGGATGAGGTCCAGACATTTCAGGACTTGTTGAGATCTTGTTCTGTTGCCTTGGGTATGACTAGAGGGAGCTAATTGTTTACCTTTCAGTGCTGAACATGTATGCACCACAAGACAGGACATCTTGAACAGTAATACAGGAAGACATTGGTTTTGTGTGTGTGTGTGTGTGTGTGTGTGTGTGTGTATATAAGGCTACAACAAAAGGAAGAAAACTGCAGCAAGTAGGAGAGGATTTAGATGACCGTATGGATCTTGGAGCGTGTGTAAATGAGCTTGATCATTTGTATAGCGTCTTAGAGCTGCTGTGGGAGCAGTAAGACTTCAGCTACCAGAAATGTACCAGAGTGATAGGAGTCATATGGACATAATCTTTTTTGTTTTTCTTTCTAAATACTGTAAAATTAAATGCCGTTAGTATTGCACTCATACAGAAGTAGTACAGGCAGGGTATTGTTTTTGTGTGTATGTGTGTAAATATAAAGTTTTTTCAGTTAGATTCATCATCAGAGCCTGATGAAAACTTATCCACATAAACCCTCCTGATTTTGGAAAACAACCTCTGAAAATAGTCTTAAGTGCCCAGCGACTGCTGTTGGAAGCTCGTGGGTGGCACCTCGACTCTGGCCAAGTGAGAGTCGAACGGGCATATGCACACCATTCACTCTCATTCGGCCGCTGGTGTGAAGGCTGGCTCAGTCGCGACATTCGGCCAGGGTTTGACGTGGCTGACAGTTTTGTGCAGCCTCTCGACCGCAGTCTGAATGGTCCATCCTGTGTACGACATGCTGTACAAATGTTGCGACCACAGTCAGTTGGCAGTATGACCTCATCTTGAGGATGTTCGATTGGGTTTCCAGCACGAGCGCAATGCGAATGTGGAGTGCATGTGGGAGTCGGCTCCGATTTTTCACAAGTGCTATTTGAATCCTCCATTGTGCGCCATTCAGCCTCATTTGTGTTATGTGTGAAGGGGCCATAAGCAATGGCACAATGTCGCCGTGTCATCATGCAGATTTGTAAGTTTAGGGTGTTCCCTATTCTCTGTTTTCACGTTGTTATGATTTTTGGAGCTTTTATCAGACCGTCTGTGAAATCTTCAGTCTGTGGACAGGCTGCATGTGAAGGTGAACACAGCCTGTGAAAAACAAATGTGGAATGCAGCGTTTCCACAAAAGCTGCACTGATAAATCAACTGTACAGCCTGTTGATAAAAACGCTTATCAAATCAGAATAAAGGCATTTTTTGAATAATTAAACATGATTCACTTAAAGTGTGTGTCCTTTTGTTTCATCTGTGGAGGTGGAGAGCAGCCAGTGGACCAAACCGTGTTTAAAATAAAATAAAATAAAATAAAAATATACAGACACACTGCTTAAAGTTAAATGTGCAATGTTTGTTTCAGATAATCAGCGCAGACCCTCTTTTTTTTAAAAGGCTTTATTTTACTCACTGGGTTGCTTTGTAAAGTTGTAGTGTCGGCTGCTACATTAATTAGCCTTTACGTTGGTTATGCACATGCTATATTGTCGTCTTCTCTGCTTTTTGTGGGAGCATTATAGCGCCACATACAGGCCTGGTGTATACACTACAGCGTTAAACGAAACCTCAAGTCAAAGAATTTGCCTCAAACATTATTTGTAATCAAATTATTCGAGTTACGCACTCAATCAACTGCTGTACGAGGGCTTTGATTGCAGCTCAATTTGCATGAATGTCGTTTGAATATCCATTTGTACAGCATTTGGGCTCGTTTGTGCTCTAGTGTGGCGGGGAGAACGGTTGAGACATTCGGCCAGGAGTTGACGTGCTCGAACAATTCGTACAGCCCCTCAAACGCAGTCCGAATGCTTCGAATTGCGTGGGAATTGCCGTACAAATATTACGACTGCAGTCAGATTGTGGTACGACTGCAACTCCACTGCCATTTGAATGTTTTCCAACACATATGTAGAGTGCATGTGCTCTGGTGCATGAATGTGCCGACTACTATAAAAATGTACGAGGCGTTCGAGTGCAGCCTGAATTTACACAACTGTTGTTCGAATCCTCATTCGTATGGCATTTGGGCTCATTCGTGCACTAGTGTGACTGGGGTATGACGTGTTTGCAGGAAGAATGGGGCAAAATGACACCTGGCACTCTACATTCCTTGGTATCTTCAGTGCAAAAACTTCTTTAAAATACTGTGAGAAGGCAACATTACAGAGTAATAAATGCATTAGAGTCTCAACTGTGGATTGTGTTGCAGGTCCTAAGTGCAGGAGTGGATGTATATGAACAAATGAAATTACTTTTAGCACAACACATGAAAAAAAATTTACTGTCTGCAGTCAAGTAGAACTCAAAGACCATATCATCAAAACTTGAGGGGCTTGTAAATTGGGTCTGATATGTGTTACTTCCATACCAGATTTCTTGTTTTCTTGTTTTGTTCATGTTTAGGTTTGGATAGGTTTTCTAAGGCTATGTTTTGCTCCTTGTCCAACTTTTTGATCCATGAACACATCTCCTATTGACCTTTTTATACTGCTGACTTGTAAATAAACACTGATGAAACTGCTTCCACAACCACATTTTTCCAGTGGTTAGTCCCTTAAAAAGGGGTAACACCCCAAAGTGCTTTCATTGTTGCATAGTTTTGATCTAAGTAATGAATCTGGAAGTGTGTAATTTGAGCTTACATAATTTGCTTTCAAATGCAATATGCTGTAATAGCTACAATAAATGTTGATGTCAGTCCAAATCTTTATTCTCATGAGCATCTGTTTGCAAGATTGTTAGTTTTAATTTGTGTGCTTGATCTTCTGTTTTCCATCCATGATAACATATCAGCACTTTGTGGTTCTGCTCCTTCAGGTACCAGCCAGTGGACATCAGCAACCTTTGAAGATCCAGGGCATGTCCCCGTCACCGGCCTTACCTGCACACGCCACAGCAGCCCCAGTTGCAGATAGTCCTCAACCTTCTCAGTCTCCCATCACTCTGAACCAGCAGATCCAGTCACCCCATCCTCAACAGCAATCACGTCCTCCCTCTCAGCCACAGCCTCAGTCACAAACACCCTCTCGCTCATGCACACCCTCATCTCACCCGCCACTTTTCATTGTTCATAACCAAATCACAGAGTCCCCGCAAGCAAATGTACAAAGTCAACCACAGCAGACACAGTCCCAGCAGGCTCTCATTCAAGCTCCGCTTCAGCCTCAGACCCGGCAGGCCTCTCAGCCCGCATGCTTTCCGCAAGAAATGCCTCCGATGTCACAGTCACCTAAACCTCCTCCTGCTCCACCTGCACAGCACCAGTTCACAGTGCCTCCTGTCAGTTCTTCTGCCAGTACTCTAGTGAAAGCCCAGATTGCCATCCAGGGCTTGACAGGAGATCAGCAGCATCACCTGCAATTAGTAGCGGCACAAATTCAGACTTTGTCAGCCATCGCTCAGCCTTCCCCTCAACAGAAACAGCTGCTAGACAAACTGCACCAGGTATTGTTTCAGTTCATTTCAAAATTTCTTCAATCAAAAACTTGGTTAGAAACATTGAAGAGAGAACACTGTAATGTTTGCTTTTTGTTTTATCTTTGTCAACAGGTATGTCCTGAATGTATTTGTCATACATAGTTTTTATCAATATATAGCCAAGGCTGTATCAACAGAAAACCTATCAAAATTTGGTCCACCCATCTTTTGCTTTAAATATGCATTGCTGCTTCTAGGGTTACTTGGGCATAAAAAATATCTGTATATTGGTGTTATAAATAAATATTTATACCAACCAGGTGCTAATGATCAACTATAATTTGTAGGATGGAACAATCACTAAATGAAACAAATGGCTGTGTTGGCGGAACAAAAATAGGTGAGAAACAGTCATGTTTGACTAACAGGTTGCTAAAAGTTTAAAATGTTCTTACGCCTTGGTAAGACTGGACACATCAAAAGACAAGGTCATCTTACTTTATCAGAAAGATCTCCAGTCAAGTTGTTCTGCAGAAGCACGACAAAGCAGGAAATGTTTAGGACCATGGATACAGTAGCAAACTAGGAAAGAGGCACTCTTTCACCATCGGAGATGTCCAGCTGTGGCATCACAAATACACCTTGGCATAAACTGGTGGGGAAATCTACTCAAACGTGGCCTTCATGGGAGACTTGGAAGCAAAGTCTATATTCATGACATGTTGATCAACTGAGGTGTGATGAGTGGTACATGGATGGGTGTCTGCATGCAACAGTGAAGCATGATGGAAGGATTCAAGTTCTGCACAGGGAAATAGTGTTTTGGACAGAATTGTCTTAATCCTGAGAACTAAAAGAAGATGGCTTCTAATCATAAAATGCCATAAGGGAGGTATTTGGGTTGTCCCAAGTTCAGTTTGCAGTCTGACAGCCAAAATCATAAAAAAAAAACATCAGTAAGAAATTGGTGTGGAGCCCTCAGAGCCCTGATGTCAGCATCATCCAGTCAGTCTGGGATTACATCAGTAGAATATAAAATGGCCCAAATCTACATACCAGCTGTGGGTTGTCTGAGAGGTGTGGAGCACCCTACCAGTCACTGGTTCCACGCAATGCAGTATTCACCATACCATGAAACCACCCCAGGTCCTGAATGGCAACTACTGAGGCACACAAACAATCCATGCCCATTTCTCCTCTTGAAAGTAACCATCTAACTACTGTAGCCATGTGAAATGTGGATGACCCCTTGTCTTTCTCCAGCTGCTGGGATCCTCAACACTGAGATACTTACTTGCTGGATCCTGCACAGAGAAAAGTGACATATGGCTGAAATGTAGCTGAGGCTCCCTCAGTGCAAGTGATACTCAAGCAACTCGTTTGACAGTTATTCCATTCATATCCAAGGATCCTCTGAAGATACCTTGTACGAAAGAGATCTTGTCTTTGCTGTAAGCCCGGTATACAGTGAGGTTGTTGGCTGTCCCAGACAAAAGAGTAGCATCGTAAAAGAAAAATGGTGGTATTTTTGGTTGTGGTGGTCTCGCGTCACACTTTGACAGGTTTGAAGGCAGCTGTTGTCACTCCAACCTGTCCAAAGACCGCCTGGGAAAAATGTCAGTGTTTGAAATTGTACTACCCGCATCTCGAATTGCAGCATGAAATAATCCAGTTTAGCCTGTGTCCAATAGCGTGATGCAATTAATCTTGTAAATCTGGACCGTCAGAGGATGCACAAAATCCGTTTTTCCCGAATCTCTTTCAAGCGTCATTCATCGGTTACTTGAAAAGTGATTCCAATCAGTTATCACACAGCTCCCATCACTGCTGCTTGTTCCAATAAAATAGAAAAGGTTTGATAGGAAATGTTTGCAAGGATATGCTATCGAGTGATAGCCATGTAGCCTTTGTGCAGCTTGAATGACAGAGTTGTGGTGGGCGACGGAGAGATGAAACACACAAAGCCCAAACTAGCTTGTAAATGCACACTCTGGGTCAGTCATTCTTCTGGCACATGGTGTGATGAGGCTCTGCCATGGTATGGAAAAATGTGATGAAAGATTAATGTGACGCCTCATGCGCCCCCCAAATATGCTGCTCCACGCTCTGCCCACATGCCCCGTTTGGCGCTGTATCATTACTACAGCAAATAATGTGGATCAGAGCTTGTACTGTAGAACACAAGTTAGATTTTGCCACTGTATATAATGTGGACAGTCAATCAGTGCGATCAGATTTGAATCAGAATTGAAATAAATCAGAATTAAAATGGTAGTCGGAACAAAACCATAGTCGCTCCAATCGCTTGTCATCAATAACCTTTGTTGTCTCTGTTGTGACAGATTTTCTAACATGGTGGCAAATACAAGCTGCTGCTTCTGTTGCATTGGTTGACTTGGTGATATTGATGTTCTTTTTTGAGTGTTTCCCATGATTCTGTACAGTTTCCACATGTCAGATTTTGAGTATTTATCATGTTAAATAAATCCATGTTGCAGTAAAATTGCTAAAAGCTCAGTGTATACTGGCTGGACACTGTATACTCGTGAGTCTCACAGCCGTACAGTAAGACTGGAAGCACCAGACGTGGACCTTCGTTCCCCTGTAAAGATCTCCACATCATTAAATACTTCTGTCCAGCAACCTCAACTCCCATCAGCTCTTACAGTCATCTCTCAAATCCCAAAGGCTAAGGGCCCAGAAGTATGCATGTCACTGCCAAGATAAGTGAATGTCTCAAAACTTTCAACACTTTTCATCATATACAGATACACTTTTGATGGCAAACGCAAACCCGGATACTGTCTCCTTACTCTGCTTTCCAAAGAGGATATCCATCGATTCCACTAAGATCACAGGATTGACCAGGAAGTCAGGTTCAGTAAATAACCTACCTGCCCAAAAAAAAAAAAAAACACAAAAAAAAACCTGTTTTAAAAAATAAAATAGCTGCAAGTGGTGGAAAACTGATGCTCTTTAAAGCAAGAGGCTGGTTCAAAAAAAAAAAAATTTACCTTTTTGGTCTGACAAGTAAATTTACTGCCTTGGGACTCATGTCATCCATGAAAAACCAAAGCAGTTGAATGAACCACGTACACTGATTATGAAGAGATGTGTGTTGAGTTTTTTCATGACTGAAAATATGGTTTTTCAGGTTCAGCAGAACATTTTGATGCAGGCCAAACAACCTCAGTCTCAACCTCAGTCTCAACCTCCGCCCACCAGTCAGTTCACCTCCCAACAAGATGTGCCTGTTGAAAAAGTAGTGGTAATGTCCTCAGCTAGTGCTGGCGCACCTGCTCAGCTTTCCCCCGTGCTACAGCAGGCTTCACTGCTCATTCAGACTCCTGCTACAGGTAAGGCAGTTTGCAGCAACAACCGCCTGAGGATCTTTGTAAATGTTTCTCACTGTAACTGTTTGTGCTTGTTTTAGGTTCAAGTGACTTACAGGTATTCTCAGGAGCCCCAGGGCCAGGTGGAGCAATGATGAATCAGACTGTGACTCCTGCTAGCCTTACCCAGCCTACACAGGTTGGTAAAATTAAAATGCCAGTCTGCTGCCGGGTCTTGGGTTTTCTCCGCTGCTGCCTGTAAGGCTAGAAGGTGGATATAGAATTATACTCTGCTCGTGCATTAGTCACACTTTCTTGTGCACAAGAAAACCTGAACAAAATTGGACTTTGACCAAATTTAAACTGGAGATCCTAAATGAGTACATCTCAGTGAAGTTTGAATTCCTGCCCAGTTGACTTTCACCCAGTATCTGAGCATTCCCCAGCTTTATTGAAAATAATATTGATTATTGGAATTTATTATCCCCGGCAGCCATAGTTTTTGTCCGTATCTGCTGGCTGGTTTCCATATTCCTGCCCTAACCAATCGGCCACAAAATCACATCGATATTAAATTGTGATGTCAAGCAAATAATTTGTTCTTCAGAAATTATAAATCTTGCAGCTTTAAATTTTGAAAGCAGAAGTTAACTATATTCTATTTGCCCTATGTGGTGGTTGTGTTCTTGCCCCAAATGGAGTATCAGACATGTCTCATTGAATATCTTTTATAATTTATCTGCCACTATCATCAAGACCATCACTAAATTTATTGAATTGCAGTGGATGCTCAGTGTTGTCCTGTTACCTCTGCTAACTGACACAGAAGGTGTAGTGCTTGTGCCATCACACCTGTCTGTGGATGCTATAACTCAAAAAATAGACATTTTGTGGAGTGTGCAGTGGTCAAGGACGAGTTGAACATGTATCAAAACTGTAATCCCATTTTTTTTAAATTTAAGAATCCTTTGTTGTGTAATAAATTGCAAGTATGTACTCAAGGTGAGTTATACAGATTATTTAAAAAATATATATGTTTGTCATTGCACACTGACAAATGTGTGTGTCTGTCAGGTAGTAAGAGTCCCCGCTTTGTTGCTTCACCTGGTGACGTAATGTAATGTTTAAAAGTCCACTAATGGCCAGCAGTTCTAACCAATCACCATCAAGGGTCATCCTGATTTGTCAGTCCTACATGCTTGTGTTGTTTGTCCCACATTAACTCCCGTTTACTCGGTGCTGTGAGCTGAACTAAGGAGTTTGCTGCTTCACAGTAAAAATGCAGGGAAAGGTAAATGTGGATAAGTGCGTATGTCTGCGTCACCAACATCATACACATCCATAAGGATACAAACCATAACAAGACCCATACAAACCATAACAAGACCCAAGAGGAGAGCCAAGCTTGGAAGCAAGACATGGACTGACCCAAGAATACACAGTGGATCTATCTACTTTTCTGGATGAACTGAAGCTCTGCAACACAGCTGTTAACACCATTTACTTCTGCTCAACAGGTAATAGCCCCTAATCTCAGCTCAGTCTGACCTTGGGACACTTCAGTGGTGTCTTTTTTTAATTACTCTTACATTAGCTATAGATTACCAGTATGTAGCTAGGCTCCAAGACTAACACCTTCTGCTAGTTAGTGGTGTTTTGGAAGATTATGGAAATTTAATATAAGACGTTTGTCAAGCTTCGAGACCATCACACAAACAGTTTGGTCTCTGACCTGCAGACATGTGATCTGCTCTTTGTCGATATGAGCTTTGAACCTGTTTGGTAGTTGGACAGTTAAAGATATTGTAAACAATGTGAATGGTTCAGGAGATAACCTTATTAGTTGCTGCACATTGCAACTTCATGGCTTTAACAGTTTTTATGACAATAAGTAACTTTGTTGAGTGGATTTTGAGGATGCTACATTTTAGTGTGTGTGTGTGTGTTAGTTGATGCTTTTGTTTGTGTGGTTCTGTTCCAGAACATGTGGCATGCCTCTTAAAATGACATTTTGGAGGAAAAAAGGAACCAGGGTTGCACAGAGAACAGTTCTTCTGACCACATTCTCTATCAGTGGTTGTTATGAAGGTCCACAAGTATTTGCAAAATATTTGCATTTCAGGTATGTTGAGCCTGTAAATTTACTTTCCTTTTCTATGTTAAATGTTATGGTTCTGTCACATGCAGAACCAAAATAGATGCAGTATGTAGGTATTCATCGCTGAATGTGCAGCAGTTTGTGACTACTTGTGATTACAGTTGCAAAACTTTTACAGTTGGTTTTACCTTCCCTTTTTTTCTATTTCTAATCTACCTTAAATACCTGCAGGCACAGACAGTGTGCGGCAGCTTGCAATAGCTTTGAGGTTAACAAGCAAATAGTTTAAGCTTTATCAATGTTATTTGAGTACTTCCAAAACTCAGTGATAACTGCACCTTGCACATTACCTTAATTTGATACAGACTGTTACCTGCGATAGGCATCTTGCATTTATGGTATTTACGATATGTTTAGCCCATATAAAAGCAGGCTTATGGTTACCCATCTGAAAGAAGGATTGTAAGTGTTTAAGGTCTTGTTAAATATGAGATACTTTCACTCCCCCAGCTCATTTGAAGTTAGCAGGCTAAGCTTGGTTCAGGTGTTTTATTAAAGGATATTTTTTGAGGACTAGGTGGTGGTTTTCATGAGGAATGGCTTGGATGTGGGTATTAAAATTTCCTCAGTAACTGTGGATTAATTGGACCTAGTGTCATGAAGCTACTGATACCCTCTACCAGGTTGTTCAGCCTCTGATGTTAGTTAGACAGTTTAACACAGGCTTCTAGGGCAATGTACTTGCTTTTGCAGCCAGCCTCAAGCAGCTTTTCAAGGAACTGGAACTTTTCCCTTTTCCGGGTTGCTCATTTTTGATGGTCGGAGGCTGGGGCTTTGGAGAGAAGCAGAATCTCAGTCTCTCATTCCTCTTTCTCCACTTCAGACCAAACTATGCAGCAGGATCTTGTGGTTCATATACATTACCAAACAGCTAAAGGTGAACCCCGTCCCCGTTAACTTGCGCAAGTTGGGGTCCACAAAATCGGACCATAAGTTATCTGAAACCGCGAGTTCATGAGGTTGACCAAAAAAACTTAAAAACAAAAAGTCATCTTACCATGCCGTGTTACAGTAGTTTTGACCATTTGAAGCGTGATTCCTTCCTGGATGGTGATGATTTCTTGTAGGTTGAAACATGTAGGTTGATATATCAATTTTGGTTAAAGGCAAAGAAAAGGTTAAAATATGCAATAGAAGGTACAAATATAACACATATTAAACAATACAATTAAATTGGGGATGAGGGGTCGGGCTGAGAAAAGAGTCATCAAAAACTCTCCAGAATGCATCCCTGGACATCAAAAACCCAAAATTTTCAGAACCTCTGCTGACAAAGGTCCACTTTCACCAAAAAAGCCCCACCCTCCTCCAATCCTGGCTACAGGACTGAGATTTTAATTGATATTGAATGATGTGCAGGGCATCTGGAAAGTGTTCACAGCTTGACTTTTTCCACATATATTTTGTTTTGTTACAGCCTCTTTCCAAAATGGATTAAAATTTTTTTTCCCTAATTTGACAACGGGGGAAAAATAAATAAATAAATAAATAAATCAGGAACGTCAGCATGCACTGGGGCGGTTTGCAGCCGAGTGTGAAGCGTCCGGGATGAAAATCAGCACCTCCAAATCCGAGGCCATGGTTCTTGACCGGAAAAAGGTGCTTTGCCCTCTTCAGGTCGGTGGAGTGTCCTTGCCTCAAGTGGAGGAGTTTAAATATCTTGGGGTCTTGTTCACGAGTGAGGGGCGGATGGAGCGTGAGATCGATAGACGGATCGGTGCAGCATCTGCAGTGATGCGGTCGCTGTATCGGGCCGTCATGGTGAAGAGAGAGCTGAGTAGGGGGGCAAAGCTCTCGATTTACCGATCGATCTACGTTCCGATCCTCACCTATGGTCATGAGATTTGGCTCATGACCGAAAGAACAAGATCGCGAGTACAAGCGGCCGAGATGAGTTTCCTCCGCAGGGTGGCTGGGCGCTCCCTTAGAGATAGGGTGAGGAGCTCGGTCACTCGGGAGGAGCTCAGAGTCGAGCTGCTGCTCCTCCACGTTGAAAGGAGTCAGTTGAGGTGGCTCGGGCATCTTTTCCGGATGCCAACTGGACACCTCACTGGATAGGTGTTCCGGGCACGTCCCATTGGGAGGAGGCCCCGGGGAAGACCCAGGACACGCTGGAGGGACTACATCTCTCGGCTGGCTTGGGAACACCTAGGGGTTCCCCCGGAGGAGCTGGGCGAGGTATGTGTGGATTGGGAGGTCTGGGCGGCTTTGCTTGAGCTGCTGCCCCCGCGACCCAACTCCGGATAAAGAGGAAGAAAATGGATGGATGGATGGATGGATATTTTACTCACAACACCCCATAATGACAACATGAAAAAGTTGGGGGGGGGAGGGTATTTTTTAATTTTTACAAATGTATTTAAAAAAAACTACTACTAGTATTAATACATTTGCAAAAATCTAAAAAAAAAACTATCACATTGTCATTATGGCATATTGTGTGTAGAATTTTGAGGAAAAAAATGAATTTCATCCATTTTGGAATAAGACTGTAACATAAAATTTGGAAATAGTGACGTGCTGTGAATACTAGAAAAGCTGTCCCCCTTAAATGTGCTTATACTGAAGTATTTAAATGTGTAGGTTAAAGGCTTTCTATAATATGATGCTGCATTAGAAAAGAGCAACAATGGTTAGTGAGTGAAATATAATCTTGTTCACCAGGAGAATTAGCTGTTTCATAAGCTCTCTCCACCTTGTTTTACCTTAAATCTGAGGATGTGATTGCAAAAGGGTTTCTAATAAAAGGTAGATAGCAAACAGCTTATGATTTGGCCATGAAAAAAATTTCAGTCAGAAACTTTTGTTTATCTTTAATCCTTGTGTCTCAAGAACCAGTTGACCAATTTCATTCATATTTAGCATAAGGGTGTAGTTGGGTGATCCCCCGACACTTTGCACATCTGATTTGTGGGTACCGGAAGGATATGATGACTGTTGTTGGAAAAAGTAAAGGGCAGGAATTGAAACCCTAAATGAGTGTCTTGCAGAGTTAAAATCAGCTTGACATGTTATACATCTGCTGTTTGACCAAGCGCCAACACAAATGCACTGGTGTCTGACACTCAGGAATTAGGAGCATGTGAATGGTTCAGGAGATAACCTTATTAGTTGCTGCACATTGCAACTTCATGGCTTTAACAGTTTTTATGACAATAAGTAACTTTGTTGAGTGGATTTTGAGGACGCTACATTTTAGTGTGTGTGTGTGTGTTAGTTGATGCTTTTGTTTGTGTGGTTCTGTTCCAGAACATGTGGCATGCCTCTTAACATGACATTTTGGAGGAAAAAAGGAACCAGGGTTGCACAGAGAACAGTTATTCTGACCACATTCTCTATCAGTGGTTGTTATGAAGGTCCACAAGTATTTACAAAATATTTGCATTTCAGGTATGTTGAGCCTGTAAATTTACTTTCCTTTTCTATGTTAAATGTTATGGTTCTGTCACATGCAGAACCAAAATAGATGCAGTATGTAGGTATTCATCGCTGAATGTGCAGCAGTTTGTGACTACTTGTGATTACAGTTGCAAAACTTTTACAGTTGGTTTTACCTTCCCTTTTTTCTATTTCTAATCTACCTTAAATACCTGCAGGCACAGACAGTGTGCGGCAGCTTGCAATAGCTTTGAGGTTAACAAGCAAATAGTTTAAGCTTTATCAATGTTATTTGAGTACTTCCAAAACTCAGTGATAACTGCACCTTGCACATTACCTTAATTTGATACAGACTGTTACCTGCGATAGGCATCTTGCATTTATGGTATTTACGATATGTTTAGCCCATATAAAAGCAGGCTTATGGTTACCCATCTGAAAGAAGGATTGTAAGTGTTTAAGGTCTTGTTAAATATGAGATACTTTCACTCCCCCAGCTCATTCCCCAGCATGTGTGGGCTTTGTGGAAAGCTAATGTAGCACACTGGCTGTGAAGCATCATGGGATCAAGGCTCAAAAGTTCCTTTGAATCTATTGAGCAGGCCTCTGAATTCGCTGCTAAGAATTATAGTGTTGAACATAAACACATTTCTAACAAGTGATGCGAGTGTATAGTCCTGTATATTATATAGTACCATATTTATTGTATATGTTGTTTATTACCCTTAATATTTAAATATAAGTTTTCTATATATATATATATATATATATATATATATATATATATATATATATATATATATATATATATATGATGTCCTATCTTTCTTGTGTCTTATTATTTATTATTATATATATATATCCTTTTTTCTTGAGCTGCTTGGGTGGGTAGGGAGACTTCCCATGGGATAAAAAGCTTTTCAACCTACCATCCCTGGTTCTCAAGACCAGACACCTAAGTGGCTGTACTCTACTCTTTTCTACTCTTCTGTTTTACTCTTCCTTTTTAGATATTTAAATATACCTTAGTATACTAGCATAGTTCCACCTTAGAATTCGAATATAATATATAAGGTATACAGTAGTGTTCAGAATAATAGCAGTGCTATGTGACTAAAAAGATTAATCCAGGTTTTGAGTATATTTCTTATTGTTACATGGGAAACAAGGTACCAGTAGATTCAGTAGATTCTCACAAATCCAACAAGACCGAGCATTCATGATGTGCACACTCTTAAGGCTATGAAATTGGGTTATTAGTAACAAAAAATAGAAAAGGGGTTGTTCACAATAATAGTAGTGTGGCATTCAGTCAGTGAGTTCGTCAATTTTGTGGATCAAACAGGTGTGAATCAGGTGTCCCCTATTTAAGGATGAAGCCAGCACCTGTTGAACATGCTTTTCTCTTTGAAAGCCTGAGGAAAATGGGACGTTCAAGACATTGTTCAGAAGAACAGCGTAGTTTGATTAAAAAGTTGATTGGAGAGGGGAAAACCTCTACGCAGGTGCAAAAAATTATAGGCTGTTCATCTACAATGATCTCCAATGGTTTAAAATGGACAAAAAAAAAAAAGACGCGTGGAAGGAAAATGGGAAACAACCATCAAAATGGATAGAAGAATAACCAGAATGGCAAAGGCTCACCCATTGATCAGCTCCAGGATGATCAAAGACAGTCTGGAGTTACCTGTAAGTGCTGTGACAGTTAGAAGACGCCTGTGTGAAGCTAATTTATTTGCAAGAATCCCCCGCAAAGTCCCTCTGTTAAATAAAAGACGTGCAGAAGAGGTTACAATTTGCCAAAGAACACATCAACTGGCCTAAAGAGAAATGGAAGAATATTTTGTGGACTGATGAGAGTAAAATTGTTCTTTTTGGGTCCAAGGGCCACAGACAGTTTGTGAGACGACCCCCAAACTCTGAATTCAAGCCACAGTTCACAGTGAAGACAGTGAAGCATGGTGGTGCAAGCATCATGATATGGGCATGTTTCTCCTACTATGGTGTTGGGCCTATATATCGCATACCAGGTATCATGGATCAGTTTGGATATGTCAGAATACTTGAAGAGGACATGCCCTTGAAATGGGTGTTTCAACAAGACAATGACCCCAAGCACACTAGTAAACAAGCAAAATGTTGGTTCCAAACCAACAAAATTAATGCCTCACAGATGTGAAGAAATCATGAAAAACTGTGGTTATACAACTAAATACTAGTTTAGTGATTCACAGGATTGCTAAAAAAGCAGTTTGAACATAATAGCTTTGAGTTTGTAGCGTCAACAGCAGATGCTACTATTATTGTGAACACCCCCTTTTCTACTTTTTTTACTAATAGCCCAATTTCATAGCCTTAAGAGTGTGCATATCATGAATGCTTGGTCTTGTTGGATTTGTGAGAATCTACTGAATCTACTAGTACCTTGTTTCCCATGTAACAATAAGAAATATACTCAAGACCTGGATTAATCTTTTTAGTCACATGGCACTACTATTATTCTGAACACTACTGTACCTTACTGAATTTTCATGTGAACCAAGGTAAATGTGCAGCATGTTACTGTCTGGTGGTGAACAAACCTCCTGCTTACAAAGATATCTGCTGCATGTCCTGGATGACAATGAGCGTGTCAGTACGAGCCACATGAGCTCAACTGAGTATGTTTTTAATAAAATTATCCAGAATTTGTTATTTAAATATAGTGGTGCACATAAATGTTATGCTGGTACTGAGGAGGTGTAATTAGGTACTTCAGCATTTGTTGACATGTCAAGACGCTGAACCTCCAAACTGCAGGTTTACCACTTAGCACCAGGTTAGCACCTTGCCTAATTTGTGTTTGGCAGAAAACAGAAGTCTCTCTGGCATTTGTCTGCTTCAGAAATGTCCATTGACAAAATATTGAGTCATTTTCATTTAAATTGTGCTCCTAGTGGGACAAAAGTAATTTTCAGGATCCTGAAAACAGCATAATGTCTGTTTCAACCTGTACTGTGGTAGCCGAGTTGAGTGTGTTCAGCCTATCAACAGCACACACCAAGCTCATATGAGGGAGAAGCAGGGGCTGATGGGTAATCATCAGTATTTTGGGTCTTAAGGAGTAGGAATGACTGCCACTGTTGTCATGATTTGTGACAGAAGTTATTACCGTTTACATTTTAATATTGGATTTTACTGTTTCAATTTTTCCATGTTTAAAAACAACAGAGAATAAATCTGACATGTTTGTCATTCCCTTTTTGTCTGTTACCATATTTCAGAGAGAAGAATGACAACAAAAAATCCATCAGCTGGAGATTGCATGATGTGAAAGACGGAGGAGCCTCACGGGAAACTGAGATTTACAATGGGACAAAATTTATTAATCCCCAAAATCAGAGGTGTCGTAGTGGTGATAGCAGGTATCCACCATATATCCAATGCGGAAACAGTGGATTTAGCCAAGATTCACAGAGAAAGGAGAAGAAAAATGATACAAATGTGCATTGATGACAGGAGACGTGAAAACAAAGGTTTACAGTGCCCTGCTCTGTGGGGTGTTTCTGCTCCCTGTAAAGGTATTTCTTCCTCCTTACCAATAGGATTGTCACCACAAAACAACAGCAAGCCTATGGAGAAGCTGTGCCGTAAAGTAAAAAGTAGCCAGACCTTTTCCATGTTTATTTTGCATAGTACTTTTGGGCCTGAAAGCTGCCAAGTGAGCAAAAACAATGACAAGAGTTTGGATTTTATTTTATCTACCTCATACCTATTTGACTACTGCTGGTAATTATTTCATTTCATGATTAGGTGTTTCATTTATTAAACCAGACAGAAGATTTATTATCAATTGTAATTATTATAATTTAATTTAATCATTTATAATTTAAGTATTCCAAAATATGCACACACCACTGAAAAATTTGGACAGATTGATCTTTGTTGCACCAAATTTGCTACATTTTGTAACATTTAATTAGTCAAAGGCAGTGGTGAAAGCATTCCAGATATTCACAGATATCCTTTTTTTGTGGAGGGACAGTGAGCCGATGTAATTTTCTAGAAGTTAGATGCCAATTCTCCATGTACAAATTGTTTTCCACTTGAAAAATGTTCAAAATACAGCACAATTTCACATTAGTGGTAATGGATCCTTTCTTTTCATGGCTAGTTTTGTAGTTTTGTTTTGTTCATTTGACTGATTACACATGACCAGACATGAAATGCAGCCAGTTCAACAATAAATCTGGTCGGGACTGTTTGTGTCTGTAAAATAAAAGTCTTTCAACCCAATATCGGGGCATTTGTGTATTGTTCTGGAGTTTTCGGCAGGTTCAAAAATCCCACAGTCCTTACGCTGTTATGAATTTCTTGTTGCTGCTAAATTTAACATCAAGGCATTTTGAAAATATTGTTTGAAGCAACATTAACAAATCTCACAGTACCCATTGCAGTTATCCACTCGTCCACACATTTATCATTAGGAATAGTATATGACAGTAAAGGACTGTTAAAAGTTAGCATTACTAAGTTAGCGTGATGTTCATGTGGTCGTGTTTTTGTAACTAATAAAGGTTGGCAAAATTGGTGTATTACCACCACCAAATGGACAGGAGTGTGTACCAAGATAATAAAACAGTATAAAGTAAAAGTCCTGCATTGAAATGTTAAGTAAATCTACAAAAATATTTTTATGAAGATGTACTTAAAGTATCATGGGATCGATTCCCACCTATGGCCTTTCTGTGTGGAGTTTGCGTGTTCTTTCCGTGTTTGCGTGGGTTTCCTCCGGTTACTCCGGCTTCTTCCCACATCCAAAGACACGCAGGTTGATGGTCTAGTGGTTAAGGTGTTGGGCTTGAGTCCAGAAGATCATGGGTTCAAATCCCCGCCTGACTGGAAAATCACTAAGGGCCCTTGGGCAAGGCCTTTAATCCCCTGTTGCTCCCGGTGTGTAGTGAGCGCCTTGTATGGCAGCACCCTGACATCGGGGTGAATGTGAGGCATATATATATACACACACACACACACACATACAGTGGATACATACAGTGGAGTGGACCAGCAAATTTTGTCTGTTATATTCTAAATCCGCTATATGTATAAAACAGACTAAATCCGTTATATGTGCATAATGGATTAGTTAGTCAGGAGGCGCCAAGCGATCTGTAGGGAATCCCTAGGCTTACATATTTTCTTGATTAAACGCCTGACCTTGAATAGGGGTCTGCCTTATTTAATTGCCAGATCAAAATGTCTGAATAAAATAAACGCCTGCCTTAAATACGCGCCGAGCATTATATGCATTAAAAAGGATTACATTTACTTGAGTCACTCTTTTTTCTATGTCCGCTGCAGAGTGGTACCTTAAAATCCTAAAGCCTGATTTATATTATTACGGTATCATCCACACCTAGATGGGGCTGATATGCAAACAGCAGGGGGTCTTGTGTTGAGCACACCAGTGATCTGACGTGTGCCAAGACCAGTCTCTCCATCACCTTCATAATGTGAGAGGCCAGTGCTATTGGCCTGTAGTCATTAGGAGTCACAGAATGACCATTCTTAGGCACTGGGACCAGGCAGGATGTTTTCCACAGCTCTGGAACACTCTGAAGGTGAAGGCTCAGGTTAAAGAGATGCTGGAGTACTTCACAGAGCTGGCTGGAACACGGTTTCTGATGCCATCTGGTCCAACAGCTTTCCTCTGGTTTAGTCTCTCCAGCTCTCTCATCACCTGGCTGGCTGTAATTTGTAGTCCAGTCCGAGGCACTGAAGATGTGGCAGAATCTGTGGTGGATGATCCCGAGGTGGTGGTGGATTTCAGGAAGACTACTTTAGGAAACCTGCTCCTGGTCTTTCTTGGGGCACTAGCGACCAGTTAGATGGAGCATGAGGTAACAATTGTGTGATGGCATCAAATGCCATGCTGCGTTACAGGCAGAGCTACAAGCTTTTTTAATAATTTTTGAAAAGTAAAAGAAATAAAGTTAGTTGTTCACTTGTATATTTATAACTAGACAAATATGGCAGCGGTTGAATTTAGTGCATGTGTAATTATGTGTGGAAATGTACAGAGGCAAAGATCGCTCTACAAACATGTTTATGGGTGATTCTTAGACTACGGGCACTTATGTCCTTTGATCATATTGTATGAAAAACAGGAAAAAAGGGGAAATTTCACACTATCTTTACAATGAAAGTATGTTAAGAAATTTGTTCTAGTAGTCTATGATGACTTTTTCACCTTTTTTCAGCATCATTATATGCAAATATTGCCGTTTTGTGCTTGTCCCACACCCAGACTTTTGATCTTCAATGATAAAAATGAATGGTAAAAAAAAGTTTTTTCTAATGTTTTAAAATATCTCTGAATAAAATATCAGTAAAATAATCAAAACATAATTGGGGTATTCAGTGTCATACAACTGTTGTGATTTTTTTAAACAAAATGTAGTTGTCCCACACTATTGCCGTAATTTCTACCACAACACTGTAATGTCCCTTTAAACAGTTTGTATGAAAGATTGTTTGGGTAGTTTCTATGGAGATAAATAGTGACATCAGAGCACATGTATATAGTGCCAAATCACAACAAACAGTTGCCCCAAGGCGCTTTATATTGTAAGGCAATGGTGTGGTGGAAATTACATTTACAAGGCCAATAGTGCCCATAGTTAAAGAATCACCCTTATGGCTTTGTGTAATATTGGAGATTCTAACTCATACACTAGTTTATGTGCCTTTTAACAGACTGTCTGCATGTGGACAAGGTCTGCCAGGGTTTACATTTCCCTGACACAAGACTGTCTTTCGAAATGGGTCAATAACCATATTTAAAAAAATAATAATAAATCAATAAACCACTGCAACTTCAAAAAGAAACACACTAAATGTTGTCGTCCTGACAGAGACTAGTACCAACAAACCTGTGTCAAGTTAACTTTAATTTTTGCACCAGTCACCAGACTGCTATCCCAAATATAAAATTTTGGCAGTAAGCCCATCTGATGTTCAAATAGAGGAATATGAGCTGTATTTTGTGAACAGAAGAGATAAAAGGGGCGGTGGTGTTGCTCTGTACATAAAGGCAGATCTGATATGTACAATTGTAGAAGAAATGACAACTGTGGATGACATCATAGAAATTGTAACAGTGGAACTTGTACATGAAACATCTAAAAATATTTTAATCAGTTGTGTATACAGAGCACCAGACACTTGTGTTGTGAAATTTACAGATAGAATAATAGTTATTCCATCAAATTAAAAACAAAACGCTTTTTATATGTGGAGACTTTAACATTAACATAGAGAGCTCCAGTTGCCAAAGAATAAGTGATTTTGTGAATTCAGTGTATAGTTTGGGGTTATTCCACTTGATAACAAAACCAACCAGAATCACATCGCAAAGTGCAACGGTAATCGACAATATATTTACAAATAGAACAGATGAAATTATCAGGAATGGGATCTTGATGACAGATGTTAGTGATCATTTACCAGTCTTTTCAATATTTAAATATAAAAATAGGTACAAGAAAAAAACTGTTATAAACTTTAAAAGAGACAAGTCAGTAAAAGCCTTAGAGGCATTAAAATATGATCTTAAAAATCAAAATTGGGAAGAAGTTTATGTCAGTGATGTTAATGTAGCATATAACTCATTTATGAAAATATTGATGAAATCATATAATAAAAACTGTAAATTAATAGAAATTAGTAAGAAAAGAGTAAATAAACCATGGCTGACAAAGGGAATAAAAAATGCTTGTGCAAAGAAAAACTATTTATACAGGTGCTTTTTAAAAATGCAAACAAAGGAAACAGAACACAGATACAAAAAATATAAAAGTAAACTATTGACAATAATTAGGAAACAAAAAAAAGATTATTATAGTGAACAATTAAATAAGAGTAAAGATAATATGAGGGCAACATGGGGAATTATAAAAAGTGTGATTGAAAGTGATGGAGCGAAAGCAACTTTTCCAAATTACTTTGTCAAAGAAAATAAAGAGATATATGACATAAAAGAAGTGGCAAATGGGTTTAATGATTATTTTTCAAATGTAGGATCAAGTCTGGTGGGAAATAAACCAGTAGTAGAAGATACATTACATACACTTGTAAATACGGTCAGTAGTATTTTCCTGGACAATGTGGAAAAAGATGAAATAAGAAATATTGTAAAAAACTGTGTAAGCAAAAGATCAACTGACCATGAAGATTTAGACATGATGACTGTAAAAAGTATAATAGAAACTGTTATTGAACCATTTACTTATATTTGCAATCTGTCTCTGTCAACAGGGATTTTTCCAGATGAAATGAAAATTGCCAAGGTAGTCCCATTATATAAAAATGGAGACAAACATAAATTCTCTAATTACAGGCCAGTATCATTGCTTCCACAGTTTTCTAAAATTATGGAAAAAGTTTTTGTGACAAGGTTGGATAAATTCACTGAGAAACATCATATTTTAAATAATGCTCAGTATGGATTCAGAACAAAACATTCGACAGCTATGGCAATTATGGAATTAATAGAGAAAATATCAACAACAATAGAAAATAAGGATTATTTTGTAAGTATTTTTATTGACTTGAAAAAAACTTTTGATGTTATTGACCACTCAAGATTGCTTCACAAGTTACAACAATATGGAATAAGAGGTATTGCACATCAGTGGGTAAAAAGCTACTTGGAAAACAGAAAACAGTTTGTTCAGATAAATAATATCAAATCAGAATTGTGTAATATTGCTTATGGAGTACCACAAGGATCAGTACTTGGACCCAAACTGTTTATTTTGTATATCAGTGATTTTGTGAATGTATCTAATGTGCTTGGTAGCATTTTATTTGCTGATGATACAACGCTGTTTTACTCTGGATCAGATATACAGGAAGTAGCACAAGTGATAAAAACAGAATTGGAAAAGGTTAAGCATTGGTTTGATATAAACAGACTGTCACTAAATATTAATAAGACAAATTTCATATTGTTTAATGACAGAGCAAAAAAAAATAACGTGTCATTACAAATAGATGGAATGGATATACAAAGGGTAAAAGAAATGAAATTTTTAGGAGTCATAATTGATGAAGATCTTACATGGAAGTCACACATAAATTACATAAAAGGAAAAATAGCGAAAGCCATTGCTGTTTTGCATAAAGTAAAATATTCATTAAATAGTTATGGTTTATTAACATTGTACAATTCATTGATTTTCCCATATTTAACTTATTGTGTAGAAATCTGGGGATCAACATATACAACTTATATACAGCCTTTGTTTATTCTGCAGAAAAGGGCTTTAAGGGTGATTAGCAACAGTGGTTTTAGAGATCCATCTAATCCATTGTTCATTAAGTACAGGGTACTTAAATTTCGTGATTTGGTCGATTTGAAAATATTACAAACAATGTACCAAGCTAATAAAAATGCTTTACCAACAAACATTCAAATTATGTTTGAGAAAAGAGTAAGTAGTTATAAACTGAAAGGAATAGAAGTCTTTAGAAAACCAAGATACAGAACCAGAGTAAAGGAACGGAGTATTGCAGTAAATGGTGTAAAATTATGGAACAATCTCAACAAAGAAATTAAAGAATGAAGGTTGCTTAAATGATTTAAAAAACGTATTAAACTAGATGTATTAAGTAAGTATGAAACTATAAAATAAGTTAGTGGGCTGTAAGGAAGTAAAAAAAAAAAAAAAATGTAATTTGTTAATAATGTATAAAATGTTTTAAGTTTAAAAATGTAACCTGCCAGAGATGTAATCTATTTAATAATGGTCATAATTATGAAATAAGTCAGTGGTATGTGACAAGTTAAAGAAATACAATCTGTTAAATAATGTTGAAAAATGACGCTGGATATTGAAAGATTGTATTGTAAAAAGGGGCAGAAAATATAAGACTTGTTCTTCTCTCTGCTCCTTTTCATTCTGGTGATGGAGATGCTTTATTTCTGCTTTTCTGTTTTTTCTTTTGAATGAATGAATATAAAATATGTAAATGAATGCGAGCTTTGAGTGTACTCTGGAGACTTCATGGGTGCATCCAGCATGTATCTCCTCCACCATTCTTCGTCATAACACCAATACGTATACATGAACAGAGTCGCCCATCTCCTCCATCAGGTGGTGTAGGTACTGATGGCTGGCCATCACTAGATGTAGGTGTTCCATGATATTTCATGACATTCATTCAGATCGGTCAGTGAGTCTTCATTTTACAAAAGTAAAACATGAGGTTTTTTTCACATGTTGGATTGTTATAATAAAAAAAATCTTTATTATGTACGAGGTCTATTAGAAAAGTATCCGACCTTATTTTTTTCCAAAAACCATATGGATTTGAATCACGTGTGATTGCGTCAGACAAGCTTGAACCCTCGTGCGCATGCGTGAGTTTTTCCACGCCTGTCGGTTGCGTCATTCACCTGTGAGCAGGCTTTGAGTGAGGAGTGGTCCAGCCCCCTCGTCGGATTTTCATTGTCAGGAAATGGCGGAATGATTTGGGCTTTTTTTCCATCAGAATTTTTTCAGAAACTGTTAGAGACTGGCAGCTGGAAACCATTAGAAAAATGTATCTGGCTTTTGGTGAAAATGTTACGGGCTTGGTAGAGAATAAGGAGTGTTACTGTCGCTTTAAGGACGGCCCCCAGCGGCTGTGGGGCGCGCCGCGCTCCGAAGCAGCCATCGACAGGCTGAACGACCATTTCATTTCTAAACGGATGGCTGTATGGATCCGTGACCGTGTGCCATTTCTCTGGTTATCACAAGAGCTGGACATCAACCATTTTCCGTCAGATTTCACTTTTAACAAGAGATTTTGTCATGGAAAGCCGAGCGGAGGCTTCGCGCGTCATGATGGATTCGCTACTGGAGCGAGACAAAACCACCTCCTTTTTGGTCTCACAGGACGGCTTTGAGATGGCGTTCAGACAGCTGTCTGTGGTTTTTCCATCGAGTGATTATCCGAGAAATTGTGGATGTGCCTGGACATGCCAGAACATGTCCCGTGAGGCTTCATCACGGCGTTGCTGTGCGCCATGCGGCACCGCCGCGACGCACGGAATTCCTCCGCACGTCTGTCTCAATGTGCCGAAAAAGTGCTGATGTCCATGTCTTTTCACAATTGCTGTGCTCGTTAGACAACGTCCCGGATAAAACACAGTGTCCAGTTTGGAAATGAACGGCACATTCCACTGTTACAGGAGTTTTTGTCATGGAAAGAGCAGCGGAAGCTTTGCGCGTCGCGGCGGTGCCGCATGGCGCACAGCAACGCCATGATGAAGCCTCACGGGACATGTTCTGGCATGTCCAGGCACATCCACAATTTCTCGGATAATCACTCGATGGAAAAACCACCGACAGCTGTCTGAACGCCATCTCAAAGCCGTCCTGTGAGACCAAAACGGAGGTGGTTTTGTCTCGCTCCAGTAGCGAATCCATCGTGACGCGCGAAGCCTCCGCTCGGCTTTCCATGACAAAATCTCTTGTTAAAAGTTAAATCTGCCGGAAAATGGTTGATGTCCAGCTCTTGTGATAACCAGAGAAATGGCACACGATGGTCATGGATCCAGACAGCCATCCGTTTAGAAATGAAATGGTCGTTCAGCCTGTCGATGGCAGCTTCGGAGCGCGGCGCGCCTCACAGCCGCTGGGTGCCATCCTTAAAGCGACAGTAACACTCCTTATTCTCTACCAAGCCCATAACATTTTCACCGAAAGCCAGATCAATTTTTCTAATGGTTTCCAGCTGCCAGTCTCTAACAGTTTCTGAAAAAATTCTGATGGAAAAAAAGCCCAAATCATTCCGCCATTTCCTGACAATGAAAATCCGACGAGAGGGCTGGACCACTCCTCACTCAAAGCTTGCTCACAGGCGAATGACGCAACTGACAGGCGTGGAAAAACTCACGCATGCGCACAAGGGTTCAAGCTTGTCTGACGCAATCACACGTGATTCAAATCCATATGGTTTTAGAAAAAAATAATAAGGTCGTATACTTTTCTAATAGACCTTGTATTTCTCTGTTCTAGCGGTGTAGCAAAATCTTTGACACTGACAAAACAAAATATACTTACTGAACCATGGACTGTGTACCGCTTAACAAAAACAAAAACCCTGAGGTCTGCAACATTGGCAATACTACATAAATTGCAACGTAAAAACTTCAATGTTTCGGATGTGGAAAATGTACATCCTCAAACCACTTGTTGAACATTTCAAGGCATTCTATAATTATAACTTTATGCAAGTCCTTTCTTCTGTGCCTGACAGGAATGAACTGGGATTTGAACCAGCCAGTGAAGTGACCTTGTTCAGGTTGCTCTATTTCACAGACTCTGACCTTCTGTCTCATATCCCTGCAGGTTCAGCCAAAATCAGGAGTGATCAGCTCAGTTGGAGGGATGGGTCTGGGGAAGGGTGGGGTGCAGATACAGGTGTTAGGATCTGGTTTGACTCCAGTACCTGCTGCACAGCCCCCTGCTCCATTACAAACTCAGGTCAGTGTCCACATGCATGTAATGTCATACAAAACTGTAGACGTTTCTGTTTTCAGTACATTAATTTTCAGTGTCTTGTTGAAATCATAGACATCGACGATAAAGATGCCTTTCAGTGCAGAGCCCAGTAAAGAAGCCAGGTTAGTGTTACAGTCAGTTGCTGGTTTAGTAGGTTTAGATTTCTGTTCATGGGATTTTTGTAAATGGTATGTCTTTGTACCTACATCACTAGGATGTTAGAACAGCTAAGGAAACAGCAGGGTTCAGTGCTCCATCCAAACTACAGTGCTCCTTTCCACTCCTTTGAGGACACGCTTCATAGACTGTTGCCTTACCATCTCTACCAGGGAACTGCCAACTCTTCTCAAGACTATCAAAGAGGTAAGACGCAACTTATCCTTCATCATATCTGAAATATAACCTTTTAAACCTATAATCCAAGTTTCTTGACCTACTTTAACATTTGGAGCCATTATTCTGTCCCCAGTGGATGAGGAATTTGAGAGGGTCTCCTGCCACCTGCTGAAACGAACGCAGGCTATGCTGGATAAATATCGCTACCTGCTCTTTGCAGAGTCAAAGGTAACTTTATGAACCAGCATCTTCATTTTGTTTTTGATGGCTTCCTCTTACCCTTGAATTGATTTTGAACTGATGTTATGTGGTGTTTCAACCCGAGCAGAGACTGGGCCCCTCGGCAGAGATGGTGATGATCGATCGGATGTTCATTCAGGAGGAAAAGGTTGCATTGAGTCAGGACAAGATTTTGGCCAAGGAACGACCAGGTATGCCCTATCCAGAAAACCTTCACAGGTTGAAAGTTGTGGTTGTGTGTTCTCAGTGTGACAGTGATGTTTCTCTTTCATTGCAGAGGAGTTCATGGCCAATGCACGCATGATGGAGAGTGTTGCGGCTTCATTCAAACAGAAATCATCTTCTCTTGATCCCACCTTAGTGAGTGATGGGGTAGGAACAGCTACTCCAGCACCAACAGCTCCAACTCCAGTGCCTAATATTACGCCAAGTTTGTCCCCAGCTTCCGCTCCAACTCCTGCTGCAAATCCAGTACCTTCCACTGGAGCATTTACTACCCCGTTTCCCTCTACCAAACTGGTCATAAAGCAAGGCGGAGGAGGAGCTTCTGTGTCCTGGTCTAGTAGCTGCCCTTCAGCTCCTGCTACAGGAAGCAGACTGGTGGCTGAACCCGCCAGCCAAAGCTCCTCCTTCAGCCGTGCTCCAACATCATCAACATCTTACTCATCCACCACCTTCTCTTCTAACACCCAAGCAGCTGAAGATGACGATGCTCTCCCACAGCGAACCAGCAAACCGCCTATCAAGACTTATGAAGCTCGTAGGCGAATTGGCTTGAAGTTGAAAATCAAACAGGATCAGACAGGATTCAGTAAGGTGGTCCACAATACAGCCTTAGACCCAGTACACGCACCTCAACCTCAGCCCAGTAGCCAGTCCACGTCCCAATCTCACACTCAGTCAGAAGTTGCTTTGCAATGCCCAAAGGCTGATCCAGTAAGCCCCCCTTCTGTCATCAGGACTCAATCCCCAGTATGCACTGTTGCTTCCTCCTCGTCAGTCACAATAGCATCCACTCAGTCCAACCCACCACTAAGAGGCACTTCTCCCCACAAATCCACCCAGTCATCCTCTACCTCTTCTTCTCATACATGGTCATCATCCACCTCCTCTTCCATGCAGATGAATGGGACATTGGAGCACCACGAAGTGGGTGGAGTCAAACGCAGTCTTGCATCCACTCCTACTCCCCCACAGACCACCTGTCGCCTCCCGCTTCGAAAAACCTATCGGGAAAACATTAGTCCCCGTATCCGACCTGGTGTTCCAGGGGGAGGAGACGAGAGCCTGTCCTATCCCAGAGCCACACCGTCACCTCCCAGGCATGAGGCCTCCTCCCCCTCCTCAGATCGGACTGTGATTGCCAGTATGAAGGTTGAAAAAAGAGGCAGGGAGATCTCTTGCCCTCTGACAGAGTCTTGTAATGAAGGGGACCATTTAGGTGGTGCGATGCAGGGCCTAGACCAAGAAGCAGAGGTTTTTAACCGTGGCATCAAAACCTCACATCAGCATCACCTCCCACAGCTCCTAGACAGGGAGGGGGCGAAAGATAGAGGGGAGGACCACGCAGACCAAGAGACAGAGGTAGGTAACTACCGGAGATCAAGTGGAAAAAAGAGACAAGGGGCAGGTGGGACATTTCGAATGGACCAGCACGCACCTGGGCCTCCCTCTCCAGAGTCCACGTTCATAAGAGACTCTTTGCTTTCTGCCAAACGCTGCAAGTCAGACTCCCCTGACATGGATAATGCTAGCTTCTCTAGTGGCAGTCCTCCGGATGACTCTCTGAGCGAGAACCTGCAGTGTGCCATTGACAGCATCCTCAACCTGCAACAGGAGCCCTCTGTCCGCCCCCACCATAATAAAGGGGGCAGCAGCAGGACCCTACAACACCAAAGCCAGCGCACAGGGGGCTCGGCAATCTCGTCCAACAGATCCTCTGTTCCACCCTCCACCTCCTCTGCTGCTCCCTCGTCGTCCTCATTGGCCCAACGCCCTCAGGTTGGTGGCCGTGGCCACAACGGCAGCCTGGTGCCACAGACTCAAAGCAGATAACAGCCCCTCAGCCCCAGGCCAGACTGACACACGGGGGTTTAACGGCTGATGTGGGGCAGGGAGCACTGTGAAACAGGATCACTGTACAACTCTGCTAAGCTGTGTTGGCTTTGTCCATTTGAATTGTCCAGATGTTTCTTTGTCATTTACAGCCTGACTTGTTCCTGTGGTGGAATAAGTGAGAATGTAGGTGGAGGTAATACTGTCACACGCTTGCTGTGGTTAACAGGTATACACGCTCACCTGCTGTCTGCATGTGTTGTCTCAGCCAGGCTAAAGCAACAACTTTAAATTATCAGAGGTGGTTTTCTTTGTTGCCTCTCTACTTTTATTTGACCTTTTGTTTTCTCATTCAGCATTTATACATTCCTCTCATATGCCGTTCAATCATTTTTGTGTAAATGGTGACCCATTGCAAATCAACTTGTAAATGGTTGTCAAGCTCCAAAAACATGTTACTTTCAGCTGACAGAGGAGAGGGAAGTACAACTCGGTATACAAAAATATAATGGTGCCATATGAAAGTAGAAGTGACTAATTTCTGTGTTAAAGGGACGTCCACAACAAAATCATTGAAGCTCCTGAATCCTAGTTCTCAGTCCCTTGGCATTGTTTTGTTTTGAAAGCGTGTATGTCCAACTTTTCAAAACAAGAAAAATTTAGTGTAGCTTAAAGCCCCTGTCATTACAGATGGCACATGCGTGGCATTTAGTGGCAAGTGTAGCACTCCCCACCAAACTCGCCACTATCTGCCTCTAGCACGTTACGTGGTTACTGGCACTCACTAAGGTGAGGGGAATGTCTTAAACATGACCAAAACACTCACCACTCAGTTTCACTCAGCGCCCCTTACACACCATTAATACCCCTAATCCACAGAGCACCGTTCCTTCCCGTTTCATACCGTTTCATCCTAAATAGCAAATCGGGGCATGTTTTGAAGCATCATAGTAACTTCTTGATCCATCTTTTGTCAATCTTGAACAAACTTGATATACGTGGTAGTTGCGGTCGTCGGCAGCAGCTTTGAAAGCAGGGTGAAATTTTCAAGCTGTTCAGAAATTTCATCCTGATTTGACAAATTTGCGTCATTATGCGGTCATTTCTGGGTGTTCGTAAGCTTAATCGTATCAGTCGTGTTAAAACATCTTTAACCGGCGTAGTCCCAGTAAGTACAGCTTGAAACTTGTTTGATTGTGCTCCATCTGGGTAAAAAGTTGAAGCAAAAGCAGCGTTTGTTGCAGTTCTGCCTGAGAATGCAGCCGGACGCAGCTTTACTTTTGGTTTCAAGTGGGTTGCCAGATATGTGCTTTATAAGCCAGCCAGTTGCCAGGTCTGCGCTTTATATGCCAGCCTGATGGGAGGCATGCTGGAGTCAGCTGTTTCATCTCATTTTAGGGTGTAACGTGTCGTCTGTGTGACGGGTTGTTCAAAAACTCCCAAGTCCACAATAAAATGGGAGGACAAATCAAAGTTGATTAAACACTGACCAGGAAGCAGCAGACAACAGCCCGGTTTTACACACAACATTAAACACAACTGAGTGCCGTGCACACAGCACTGGTGTGCTACACTTGTCAGCACTCGCCTGCAATGTCTGTGATTGCCGGTGAGTATAGTGCACACGTCATTGGCGTGCTGTGCTTGTTGGCACTCATCTTCAATACCGGCGACAACCAGCGAGTGTAGCATGTCAGTGGTTGCCACACACATGCATTCTGTGTGACAGGGCCTTCTAACTATGATTTTTGGGTCATTGTTTTGCACTTGAACAATTAAAGATTGTCCATTTATGAAAGGATAACTCAGATTTTATACTTAATCAGTACGAACAAAACCAACAACTGATTAGATATTCTCCAGTGTATTTAGGATTCAATAATTACTTTAGACCATAAGTTTAAAAATGGAGATTCGGGGGGTAAATGCTCCTATCATAGAATGAATTGTGCCTCATTCTCCAGCATTTCTTATAATCCTGAACTGTTGTTAAATGCCAAGGAATTAATTCTAAGAAATAATGAAACATCTCTCTTTCCTGTGTCAGATGTTGAAATGTTTTCTTTGTTGTGGCGGGGGGGGGGGGGGGGGGTCATTTTTCAGACCACTCCTTCACACCCCCACCCCACTGTTGGTTTGTGATGTCTGGTTCGGACTTGTTGTGTTTTCGTCAGTAGGGGGCAGGCCAGTTTTAAAAGTTGAGGTTAACTCTTGTCAGTTTGATGAGTTCATCTTGGTGCTGTCCCCTCCCTCCTTTGCATTGTATTTCTTTTTCTTTTTTTAATTTTCCTTTTACGTATCCTGGTGGACAATTTCAACACAAATGCAGCACAAGCAATGAAATGGAAAAAAGGAACAATAATAATGTACAAAAGACTGTAAGAGAATTTGAAGTATAGTATTACAGATTAATTTTGTATTGTATTTATTGTGTATAATGACACTTTTTAAAAACAAATGTACATTTAGTAAAACTGTAAATTAAACTTTGCTTCTTTTATCAAGCACAGTTTTCTTGTGTTTTGTTCATCTGGTTAAAGAGCGACTTGATCTTCAGGCCACATTCTTTCTGATGACTGATGTCTTACAAGAACTGTGTGATTATAGTCAGGAGGGGCTGGCGGTGGGGATTTTTGGGGGCATGTTCTGTCAGACAGCCAGCAGGTGGTGTATAGAAGTGGAAAAGTAGAGTTGGCCTGTGACTTTCATCCCCTGAGGGTTCACAAAGTTTGGGAGGAGCAAAAGAATCATGAGCAAGAAAACCTCATGACTGTGTATGCTGCACGTTCCCATCAGTGAAGCAAAAAAAAAAAAAGCTTAAGCTGCAACATGAAGGTGGCAATATATAAAAACATTAACATGCATTAATTATTCTGTTAGATTATGTCATTGAATTAAAACAAAAACTAGACCCCACCCATATTTATTCACAACCCCCTGTTCCAGGTCCACGCCCCCTGGAACCAGATCAGCTCATCCCTGCCCTGTGCAATTTTAATGCTGCCCACAATGTTGCCAGGCATCTCTGGAGGAGGAGGTGCATTCAGTTAGAACAGAGGAGAGACAGAGAAGAGTTGGTCTCTGTGTGGTGCCGATGTGTGTGTTTGCCTTGAGCTCCTTCAGCAAGCAGAGGGAGGACGTTTGCCAGACCCAGAGCTCATCTGAAGTCCATTAAACCCCGGAGAAGAAGGGTCCTCTGTAATCTGCCTTGACACTCCACCACGGGCTCCTATTTGCTGACAGAGGTACACCCATACATGTAGCAGCAACTCCTCCAGCACTCTGACTGCTTTTCTCTCCTCAAGTCGAAATATTTTCCAGAGGGGAAGACGAGAGGGAGGGAGAGACGGATCACAGTGCGTGAAGTCAGCCCTTGCTTCTTAATTTGGTAAATATGTACTTTTTTTCCATTTTTAAATACAGTAGAATTCTTGTCAGATCTTGTAATGTTTACTGCTACATAGATTTATACGGGAAAGAAAAGTAGGCCTCTAGTATCTGATCTGTGCAACTATATTTAGGACAGAATAAAGTGGGAAAACTTAATGTCTGTTTTTTTTCCCATATTTCAAAATACATAGCTGCAGATCCTAATTGCTGCTGCATGCTGGAATATTGTTTCCACTCCAAAACTGTACCAGTTGTGGTACATGAAGCCACAAGGCATTTTCCACCATTCTAAAAGTTAAGAAAATGTTCCCAACGTGAACATTTCATTTGTAAGTGGGTTGTAACAGCTCTGACCTGACTTAGTTTTTACAACTTTTCTCTCCTCATCGTGTAAAGGCAGTGGCATTTTTGAATGCCTCTCCTGTGAATCTCCAGAATTTGCCATTTTAACAGGCGATCTCTTCCACTACTGGTCTTGTGACATGTAAGGGGTGTGCTGCTTGGTCTCTGGACAGAATTAGCTTTTATTCCAGTTCAAATTGGATTTGTGAGACAGAATTTCTTCATAGATGAATTCACGTCTGCTCCGGTTGCTGCTTTGTGCCTATGATAGTTAATCTACTGTTGCTGTTTGTATAAATTAAGTTTTTAAAAAAAATGGCTTGACTGTTTGCATACAAGGGGTTGTCTGAAGAAGGCATGTGTTTGCATGAAGAGCCATGTATGTTTCATGTTCTGATGAGAACAGCTGTAGGAGATCAAAGGAATGTCTCCCTCTTGGCTGTAAAGAAACGGCCTGCGCAAATCCTGATGCAGGGCTGGGTCTGTAACTTTTTCAGCCTGAATACCAGCTTTTCCAAACATGCACTGACAGTGCTAGACAGGCTCACTGCAGAGTCCACATCCACACTCATTCTTCACCAGGTCATGTGGTTGTGAAGTTAAGATTTTGCTTTCCCCTTTGGCCTTCTCCCCGTCTCCTTTTCTCTTCGTGTTTCAGAGACATTACCTTGTCAGCACGGGGGCTGTTTTCAAAAGGCAACGACTCCAACTTCAAACACAAAACTCTTACCATAACTCGTAGCTTATACAGAGGTGGTTTCCAGGACAAGCGTGCAACGTTTACGTAAACACAGGAAACAGCTGACACTTTTCCAGAGAATCGACCTAAAGAGATAAAGCTCGGAGCAAGAGACACGGCTGAGGGTGATTTCTGTGAAACAAAACCTACTGCTCCACAAGTCGAGATGTCTCGTTGGGGGCGAAAAAATGTGAAGAAGGCGCCTGAGGTGATCCGTACTGTGACGGAAGGACTGAAGTCCCTGTATCGTAAGAAGCTGCTGCCACTGGAGCAGTACTACGGTTTCCACGACTTCCACTCTTCCTGTCTGGAGGACGCAGACTTTGATAATAAGCCCATGGTGCTGGTCGTGGGGCAGTATTCTACAGGAAAGACGACATTCATCAAGTAAGCAGTGCATCAAACACGTAGTGATCAAAGTGCAATAGGCAGTAATTAGAAGAGCATCGAGGTGTAGGAAACCTAAACTGGCTGAATTTGGTGTTTATTGGCTAACTGGAGAGGCTGTGTGATTGACAGGTATCTGTTGGAGCAGGATGTTCCAGGGAGCAGGGTGGGGCCCGAGCCCACCACCGACTGCTTCACTGCCATCATGCACGGGGATGTGGAGGGAGTCATTCCCGGGAACGCCCTCATTGTAGATCCGAACAAGCCTTTCCGCAAGCTCAACCCGTTTGGAAACACTTTCCTCAACAGGTGGGTACAGGAACTCTTTCACACAGTATTGTGCAATGAATCCAGATAAATGCAGCACAAATGGACAGATGATTAGAGTGAACTCTGAGCAGGAGCAGGGAGGGACAGATAACAGAAATGCTTGCTTTTTTTTTCTTTTTTTTTAACTATGGAATTTCAAGTCCTTGTGCCAAATTTCAGAGCAGGGAGGCAGTTGCCTTATTTGTGGAAAAATGGAGATGGGGAGCGATATCACTGATGAAAGCGAATGTGCTCAAACAGGAAGTGAAATGTGCGCAAGTTTAAACAAAAGGTCAGTGGGCTGTTCAGCCGCTCTGGACAAAGACAAAGTGGGCGACTCCGTCATGTTTAGGCGATGTGTAAAGGAAACCTCAACAGTGAGGTTCTTTCCTCCACTGTGTTTACAATCTGAGCTGCCAGCTTTCTGAAGACTTTCCACTGGTGTAAAGTCAGAGAACTGTGGAAGTCGCTCGCGACACACACACACACACACAATAAGGTCCTTTTAGTACCTGGAAACATCCATCTGTATCCTTTGATGGAGCTCCATAGAGTAGACTGTGTAGATGCGGTGCCAGTTTTCCGATGTGGTTCCCTTCTCCCTTGACAGGGCGTATTTGCGCATCTCCTTTTTGCTTTTACTTCCTGTTCTGGGAACCTGAGGCCTCGTTAAGTTCGTAAGCCACAGGAAGCCTTCTTGTTGTTCTAAGCCACACATCATTAGTGGCCTTATTGTTTGATTCTGGCAGTTGTGGTCATTTTCCGTCAGGAAACCCAAAGTACTGCAAGGCCCGCTTTCACACAATGGCCTGCAGTGGGAGGGGAGGGGTGCAGAGGGGGCAGCTTCCAATCTGCTTTTTAGTTTCTTTCATTTTTTTTTTATAACTGTAACGGATATGGCATCTAGACTGCCAGAACATGTTTCACACCCCTGACCTCTGTGGCCCTGGTACTGTCGTGTAATGATCTGTGTGACTCTCGCCCTGTCTGCTGACGACCTCCAGGTTCCAGTGTGCTCAGATGACCAACCAGGTCCTGGAGAGTATTAGCATCATCGACACGCCGGGCATCCTGTCAGGGGCGAAGCAGAGAGTGAGCCGAGGTGAGGGGAGTGGCAAAGGTGAGGAGGGGGCACTGGGGGAGTGGGCGCCTGCGGAGAGACAAACCCCGGAATGCCAGCTCACAAACGCATCTCCTCGCCACGGCTGCCTAACCCATGGGACTGATGTGCTGTGTGACACAATAACACTAGGCAGAAGGACAAGCACAAATCTCAGCAGTACACCAAGCGGCAACAAAACCATAATCAGAGTACAGAAAGAATTCTGTCAGCAAAAGTGGAGAAATGTACTGCTGAGACTCAACCATCATCATCATCATCACTGCCGTCATCGCTCACTCATTAGTTTTCACTCACCTTTTTAGAAAAACATACATCTGAGCTTTTAATAACTCATGTGCGCCGGACTAACATCATGTTAGTGCAAATTAAACCCTCAAATGTTTGACTAGACTTCTGTGAGATTATATAATAACATTTTACATTTGAATAGGTACAGCATTATTTTATTTAAGGTGGTAGAGAAGCCTGAATCTTCGACTGGACTGGGTTGCTTGACGCGAGGACGTTTCGCTTCAAATCGCAGAAGCTTCCTCAGCTAAAATTCTTGCTCTGGTAGTCTGACGTTTGTCTCTCTACAAGTCCAGTCGAAGATTCAAGCTTCTCTACTATGGAAACCACCTGGACAACTGAGAGCCTACACAGAAACTTTATTTAGGGTGGTTTAGTGAGATGAAACAATGCTGCTTGGATGAAAACTACTTTCAGCCTAACTGAATGAGTGATTCCAGAGTCGTAGCAGTTTATCCATCGATGCTTTAGTCACACTTTTCTTGTGCATATGGTAACTTCAAACGTATCTGATTTTCACTGTATTTGAATCGGATAGCCTAAATCAGTGTGTCTCAGACAGGTTTAAAATCCAGCATGATCAGGTTTCTCCAAGACCCTCTAAGGCCCGCCCCCTTTACCGACCAGAGTGTTGATTATTGTCATTTGTTATCTCCCAACAGACATAGTTGTTTGATTGTTTGTTTTCTGAAATTAGCTGATGTCTTTTCACATGCCTACCGTAACCAATCAGCCAAAAAGTTTATATTGGGATTTATATAAATGATAAACCTTCCAGCTTTAAATTGTGAAAGCAGAAGTTAATAACAATCCAAGTTCCAATTGTCATGTTTAAAAAAGGTTGTGTCTTAAATTTTAATCCCACATCTCCTGTTTCCACATGTATTTACTGTAGAATATTGTTAATTGTATGTACATCTTCTTAATTTTAAGTTTTATTTATATTTTTTCTCTATGTAACACTTGCTTTGACAATGTAAACGTATGTTTCCCATGTCAATAAAATTCCATTGAAATTGAAAATTGATAGACAGGGAGAGACAGACACAGAGAGGGATCTTAAAGATGCCATACAGGTGCAATAACTCAGGCAGGATACCATCAGTGGTCTCAAGTGAATCAACAGCACAGCTCTTCCAGGCAAGTTGAAGCTCAGTTGCTTTCAGTTTGGGCTGCTGCTCCGCCTCATGTGGCCAGTTTCCATCTGTGAGGTCACCCTATCACACGCCAATCGACTGGAGCGATTGGTGAATGCGTACGTAAAGAAATGGCTAGGATTACCCAGGTGCCTCGGCAGTGTGGGCCTGTACGGTAACGGAGCCCTCTCCCTGCTAATCTCAAGCTGTGGAGGAGTACAAATGCTCTAAAGCAAACTTTGAAATGACCCTCACAGAATCCTGGGATCCTCTCGTCAGAGGAGCTGCTCCCACTTTAGCCACAGGGAGAAAGTGGAGGCCAGGTCCAGCAGTGGCACAGACAAAGTCCATTATAAGACACCACAACCACATGGTAGAAGGCTACCACAGCTGAACGCTGGCGACTGGTGGTTGATGAGGTGCGCCACCTGGAGGAAGCAGGCAGGTGTGCCAGACCTGTGTCCCAAACCAAGTAAGGCCATTGGATGAGGTGGGATGGTGTTGAGAAGAGGAAGATGACTTGAAGTGAGCTGTGGAACATGGACTCTGATATGTTGCTCTCTGCAACCAATCTACATCTCTGGTTTGGAGAGGATCCGGCCTTTCTCCAGTGTCTTGCCCCAGCAACCCTGAAACACATCCTGGTGGGATACAAGACAAGCCTTATCCAAGGCAGATATACCTGGCGCCACAAGCAAGTGCTGAAGTGCCTAACTGCTGCACTGGAGCCCAAGAGGGTAACTGTCAATGCCATGCCCTTAGAAGCCCAGACTACCTTCCAGCAACCAATATCTGTCGTCCAGGAAGGGGAAAAACGGTCGACCAACCGATTGCCTACAGACGCATGTCCATTGAATGCAGTCCAGGATTGGGAAATGCGGGTAGACCTAAATCAGATGCTCACATTCCGACCTGAAATTGCAGCAATCAACCTGAGCCCAGACCTAGTGCTTTGGTCCAAATCCTGCTGAGATGTCTTCATCGTGGAGCTGACAGTTCCTTGGGAGGAAGCTATCGATGAGACATTTGAAAGGAAAAGGTTACGATATGCAAACTTAGCTACTGAAGCAGAGGATCAGGGCTGGAAGGTGTGTCCAGTGTGTCCAGACATGTGTCCAGTGGAAGTCGGTCACAGGGGGCTTTGTAGCTAGTTCGACCACAAGGCTACGGAAGGAGGTTGTAATCAGAGGAAAAGCACTGCGGAGGACCATCAACGAGGCTGCAGCTACTGTCGAGAGAAGCAGTCGCTGGCTGTGGCTGAAGTGGAGGGAGATGATATGGGGTGCAATGTGACCTCGTGGAGTCTCCAGTGCGACACACACACACACCCAGGCGTGATCAGCCTGTGGTGGTCCAGCCTCAGGTGAGGGTGTATTGTGATAAAAGACCGAAACACCCAATGAAGCCGGGGTGCACAACTGATGATGTGTGGTATTGAAGGCACCAGGTGGACATCCCTCAATCCAACCCCAGTCGAGAGGAAATCCTCATCAAGAGCACCGTACCGATTATCAAAGGACTCTAACATCTAGTCCGAGCAAGAAAACGTTTGCTTTGACAATGTAAACATATGGTTCCCATGACAGTAAAGCTCCACTGAAATTGAGAGACAGACAATGTTTGTCTGTCTCTGTCTCTCTCTCTCTCTGTGTCTGCCTCTCTCTCCATCTGTCTCTGTGTCGCTCTGTCCATCTATCTCTGTGTCTCTTTCCATCTGTCATTGTCTCTGTCTCTCCATCTGTCTCACTTTCTGTCTGTCTCACTTTCTATCTTGGTCTCTCTGTCTCTGTTTGTCTCTCTCTCTCTCTCTCTCTCCATCTGTCTCACTTCTTTTTGTTTCTCTCTGTCTTTCTGTCTGTTTCTCCATCTCACTTTCTATTGCTGTCTCTCTGCCTGTCTCTGTCTTTCTGTCTCACTTTCTCTCTCTGTCTGTCTCTGCTCTCTCTCTCCATCGCTCTCTCTGTCTGTCTCTCCATCTGTCTCACTTTTTTCTGCTTCTCTCTCTTTCTGTCTCTGTCTCTCCATCTGTCTCACTTTCTGTCTGTCTCACTTTCTATCTTGGTCTCTCTGTCTCTGTTTGTCTCTCTCTCTCTCACTCTCCATCTGTCTCACTTCTTTTTGTTTCTCTCTGTCTTTCTGTCTGTCTCTCCATCTCACTTTCTATTGCTGTCTCTCTGCCTGTCTCTGTCTTTCTGTCTCACTTTCTCTCTCTGTCTGTCTCTGCTCTCTCTCTCCATCGCTCTCTCTGTCTGTCTCTCCATCTGTCTCTGTCTCTCCATCTGTCTCACTTTTTTCTGTTTCTCTTTCTGTCTCTGTCTCTCCATCTGTCTCACTTTTTTCTGTTTCTCTCTCTTTCTGTCTCTGTCTCTCCATCTGTCTCACTTTCTGTCTGTCTCACTTTCTATCTTGGTCTCTCTGTCTCTGTTTGTCTCTCTCTCTCTCTCCATCTGTCTCACTTCTTTTTGTTTCTCTCTGTCTTTCTGTCTGTCTCTCCCTCTCTCTCTCCATCTGTCTCACTTCTTTTTGTTTCTCTCTGTCTTTCTGTCTGTCTCTCCATCTCACTTTCTATTGCTGTCTCTCTGCCTGTCTCTGTCTTTCTGTCTCACTTTCTCTCTCTGTCTGTCTCTGCTCTCTCTCTCCATCGCTCTCTCTGTCTGTCTCTCCAACTGTCTCTGTCTCTCCATCTGTCTCACTTTTTTCTGTTTCTCTCTCTTTCTGTCTCTGTCTCTCCATCTGTCTCACTTTTTTCTGTTTCTCTGTCTCTCCATCTGTCTCACTTTCTGTCTGTCTCACTTTCTGTCTTGGTCTCTCTGTCTCTGTCTCTCTCTCTCTCTCTCCATCTGTCTCACTTCTTTTTGTTTCTCTCTGTCTTTCTGTCTGTCTCTCTCTCTCTCTCTCTCCATCTGTCTCACTTCTTTTTGTTTCTCTCTGTCTTTCTGTCTGTCTCTCCATCTCACTTTCTATTGCTGTCTCTCTGCCTGTCTCTGTCTTTCTGTCTCACTTTCTCTCTCTGTCTGTCTCTGCTCTCTCTCTCCATCGCTCTCTCTGTCTGTCTCTCCAACTGTCTCTGTCTCTCCATCTGTCTCACTTTTTTCTGTTTCTCTCTCTTTCTGTCTCTGTCTCTCCATCTGTCTCACTTTTTTCTGTTTCTCTGTCTCTCCATCTGTCTCACTTTCTCTGTCAGTCTCTCTCTGTTTGTCTGTCTAACTGCCTGTCTCTGCCTCTCTGTCTCATTTTCTCTCTGTCTGTCTCTGTTTCTCTGTCTGTCTCTCTCTCTCCAGCTGTCTCTCCTTCCATCTGTCTGTGTGTCTCTCGCTCTGTCTCTCTCTCTGTCTCTCTGTCCATCTGTCTCTGTCTCTCTCTGTTGCTCTCTCTCTGTCACCATCTATCTCTGTGTCTCTATGTCTGTGTTTCCATCTGTCATTGTGTCGGTCTCTCTGTCTCTCTCTCCAGCTGTCATTGTGTCTGTCTCTGTCTCTCTCTCCATCTGTCATTGTGTCTGTCTCTTTTTGTCTCTCCATCTCTCTTTGTCTGTGTCTCTCAATTTCACTGGAGCTTTATTGACATGGGGAACATATGTTTACATTGTCAAAGCAAGTGTTACATAGAGCAAAAAATTACAATTAAGAAGATGTGCGGACAGTTAACAATATTCTACAGTAAATAAATTTGTAAACAGGAGATGTGGGATTGAAATAATAAAAATTGTGCTTTTGGTGTACTAGTATACTATCCTATAAAATGTGTTATACATAAAGTGACATAGCAGTTTAATGTCCTGTTTTGGGTTTACGGTGATTTATGTGCTGGGTGCTCAGTGTGATGCCCACCGGCAGGTTACTGAAGATGGCTGTAGATGTAGATGACCGTTGCTCCTTTTATTCTTGTTGCAGCAGCTCACAAACCTTGCTGCTGTGTTTGCACATTGTTGTACTTCACCCAACAGATACAGAAGTTTGACCATGTTGGTCATGCTCTCAAAGTCTTTTTGGGTGTTTGTGATCTGTGGGAAGAACGTGTCTCTGATGTCTTGGTACAGCAGGCAGGAGGTTAGGAAGTGCAGCTCGTGTTGTGATCAGCGGGTGCACCGTCTGTCTTCTTTGGAGAACCAGGTCTGTCTGTGGCGGCCTTTCTCCACAGCGAGCCTGTGCTCACTGAGTCTGTACATGGTCAAGGATTTCTTGAGCTTTGGGTTGGTCACAGTGCTCAGGTATTCTGCCACAGAGTGCTGTCTGTTTAGGGTCAAATAGCATTCCAATTTACTCTGATTTTTGGTTGATTTTTTTTTTTTTTTTTTTCTCCCAATGCGTCACACAGTTTTCTTTTTGTTTTCTTATAATTTGGTTTCGTCTAACAGGGTTTGTGTTTGTGTAGAGTCCCTGAACCAGGTGGCTGAGGGGCATCTCTCTACAGTCTCTCCGTTGATCAGGGCTTTGTTATGGAGCGTACTGTGGTTGCTGTTTTTTTAAGGTGATCATAAAATTTAATTGCTCCTTTTTGAAATTTAATAATTAGTGGGTATCATCCTAATTCTGCTCTGCATGCATTATTTGGTGTTTTCCGTTGGACACGGATGATGGATTTGCAGAATTCTGCATGCACAGTCTGAATTTGGTGTTTGTCCTATTTTGTAAAATCTTGGTTGGCGAGTGGGTCCCAGACATCGCAACCATAACAAGAAATGGGTTCCATGATGGAGTCCAATATTTTGAGCCAGATTTGAATTGGGATGTCTACTTTGATGTTCTTTTTGATGGCATGAAAAACTCTTCTTGCCTTGACTCTCAGGTCATTTACAGCTTTGTTGAAATTCCCTGTGGTGCTGATGTTTATTCTGAGGTAGGTGTAATTCTTTTTTGTGTGTTCTAAGGCCGTCTTATCCAGGAAGAAATGATATTTGTGTGACTGGAAGCTGGGTCCTTTTTGGAATATCATAACTTTTGTCTTGGTTGGCGTCATTGTCAAGGCTCAGGTTTGGGAGAAATTGTGTAGAAGGTCAAGTTGTTGTAGCCCTGCTTTGGTTGGAGACAGTAACACCAGGTCATCTGCAAAAAACAGGCATATCTCTCTCTCTCTCTCTCTCTCTCTCTTTCTCTCTCTCTCTCTCTCTCTCTCTCTCTCTCTCTCAGCGAGGAGGTTCGCGGAGTTGATGTACCTGAAATATGATGTCATGGTTGTAGGAAACTCCACTCAGCTTTAATATATTTATCTATAACTGGCATAGTTTGCCAAGAAATTTGCTCTTTAGAATGCTGAAACAACACATCAGGGCTGTAAAAAAAAATTTTGGACACACAACGGACTCTCTGAACTTTGTGATCTCATGAAGGATGTTACAAGCCCTGACACGAGGTAGCACGTCGTCCCGCTGTACATCTGAAAATGTGACTGACAACTGGTTTTACACATGCACAGCTGTAAAACAACAAAACAAGTCTGATTAATGGGTTAGATGTACCGAAGAAATCAAAGTATTGGGGAGAAATCCAGGTGTGTTAATACGATTCCTCATAATCAGGTAACGGTCAATAATCTGATAGGAACCGTATTTTTATGTGCATGTAAACGGGGCCAGTGATCGCACACATCGTTTGGCGAGCGACATGGCTACTGCTGTCAGCGACTGATTTCAAGGAGTGGAGAAAACTCTGATGAAAAAACTTGCAATACCGAAGCTGTGCCTTGTGACTTCTGATCAAAAAACTGATGTCTGCTCCAGATAGTTTCATCAAGTATTTTCCAACCCATGATGAGCCACAAAGAACCATCAGTGCAAGGAAAATACCTGTTGTTACCCTCAGGCCATGGTCTCCTCATATGCTATCAAAGTAATAGGGTTGATTTTGTTTTTTGGTGAGAGGGTGAATTCAGAGGACTTCCCAACATGCCAGACCATAACCAGTGATCGTTCTGACAACTACCTGAAGCAGTTATGCAAAGCTATACACATGAAACGCCCATAGAAAAAATGACAAAAGGTGTTGTGTTGCCATGGATACTGCATGTGAATGAGGCCTCAAACTTCAACCACCCCCAGACACTCCTTATTTGGCAACATGTGTTTCCAAACAAGAAGAAACAGGCAGCAGGAAACTGCTTTCAACCTCATAATGAAGTAATTTCCACTGTTCAGGACTTTATTAAGTCAGGTCAGGTCGTGAGCTGGTGCCGCACGTTTCTACATCCAATGGACTACAGAACCACTTTAGCTTCTGGATGGCAAACGTCCAGGTAGACAACCAGTCCATCCCCACCTCTCAAATGTAGCCATCTATCTACCACTGTCAAGTGAAATGTGGGTGTCCTCTCGGCTTTTTACTGTTGCTAAGGTCAAGAACAATGAGGCCTCTGTGTACTGGATCACACCCAGAGAAATGCGCCACATGGCCAATATGTTGTAGCTAATGTTACATCACAACGCAACTTGTCATATCCGAGTCTCCTCAATTAACCATTTTTTTAAACAGTCATTCCAGCCAATCCTCCAAAGGGACCTCGTACCAAAAGCATTGGTTGGTTGCATTCCTGTAGGACATTGGGGTTAGTGTCTTACAACCACACAGTAAGACATGAAGCATCAGGACATTGAAGACTTGGACCTTCAGTCTCTCACAAAGGTATCAGAATTTTTGCAGGGCAGGAGTTCAGGTACTTCTGTGTATCACTGGCAGGCATTTGTGAACTCAATGCGAAAGGGCTTCATAGCTAGGCTCAAAATCTTTCATCCAACTCTGTTACAGTATACTTTAATCAAATCAAATCAATTTTATTTATATAGCGCCAAATCACAACAGTCACCCCAAGGTGCTTTATATTATAAGGCAAAAGCCATACAATAATTACAGAAAAACCCCAACGGTCAAAACGACCCCCTATGAGCAAGCACTTGGCGACAGTGGGAAGGAAAAACTCCCTTTTAACAGGAATAAACCTCCAGCAGAACCAGGCTCAGGGAGGGGCAGTCTTCTGCTGGGACTGGTTGGGGCTGAGGGGAGAGAATCAGGAAAAAGACATGCTGTGGAAGAGAGCAGAGATCAATCACTAATGATTAAATGCAGAGTGGTGCATACAGAGCAAAAAGAGAAAGAAACACTCAGTGCATCATGGGAACCCCCCAGCAGTCTAAGTCTATAGCAGCATAACTAAGGGATGGTTCAGGGTCACCTGATCCAACCCTAACTATAAGCTTTAGCAAAAAGGAAAGTTTTACTTTAGCAGGAAAATGAATGTCAGACATGGATAGGGTGAACGCACCATCATATATCTTTTTGGTTCTGCTCAAGACTGGACCCAAAGATATACCCCAATGTCTTAATTACAGTGCTGTCATTTGACACGTCCATCAACACAGTCACTAGGCCACGAACACCTAAACATTGCATGGGTCGTTCAGACAGAGGGAATGGCTATCATTACAATCAGACATTGTTTAGTATTCTGTACTCATGAAGTTCACAGGTCAGCAGGTGCAATCAGTAATGTGGCTCAGTGCCCTGATGCATTTGTAGTGTGGGATTGACGGATACAGAAAGAATGGGCGTGTATCTGGATTGACCTTATTTCCTCTCCTGACTGCTGAATTTGATTACTTGCACACTACATATATATCATTCATGAACATCTTAGTAATTTGTCCTTTGTCTACTAAACAGGCTATGATTTCCCAGCTGTGCTGCGCTGGTTTGCAGAGCGTGTGGACCGCATCATCCTCCTGTTTGATGCCCACAAACTGGAGATATCAGATGAGTTCGCTGAGGCCATCGGTGCTCTGAAGGGCAACGAGGACAAGCTGCGTGTGGTTCTCAACAAGGCAGACATGGTGGGCACTCAGCAGCTGATGCGTGTGTACGGCGCACTCATGTGGTCCCTGGGGAAAGTGTTTGGCACGCCAGAGGTGCTGCGCGTCTACATCGGCTCCTTCTGGTCAGAGCCACTGCTGGTTACGGACAACCGCAAATTGTTTGAGCTGGAGGAGGAGGACCTGTTTACTGACATCCAAAATCTTCCGCGCAACGCCGCCTTGCGCAAGCTCAATGATCTGGTCAAAAGGGCACGTCTGGTTAGGGTGGGTGACTTAGTATTTTTACAGATTAATATTCCTGAAACCTGTTGTAACCTAAATAGACAAATTAAGGCAAAACGACTGAGATCGCAAAGATAGGCCAAACTTTTATCAACTTCTTTGCTGCACTTTCTCAAATTGCAGGTTCATGCCCACATCATCAGCTATCTGAAGCAGGAGATGCCATCTGTCTTCAGGAAGGACAATAAAAAGAAGGCTCTGATCCACCAGCTGCCAGTTATTTTTGCTAAGATCCAGCTGCAGCACAACATTTCTGCTGGAGACTTCCCAGACTGCGATAAAATGCGGGTTGGTGAAAAAATCTGTTGGATTCCACAATCTGAGACACACATGCTTGAAGGGTTTTCTTTAATGTCCTCTAAACTGTATTTAAACATGAAAGTGAACATATTTAATAATGGCTAATAAAATACATTTTTAATCCTTTGTTTTTAAAGGAGCAACTGATGGTTCATGACTTCACAAAGTTCAAGACCTTAAAGCCAAATCTGATGACAGCCCTGGATGAGTTGCTTTCTGTTGACATAGCCAAACTGATGCCCCTCCTGCGGCAGGAGGAGCTGGAAGCAGGTGACCAACCAGGTGTGCAGGGCGGTGCCTTCCTGGGAACCCGTGCCGGGCCATTCACAGAAGTTGACCTCTTCGCTGAGGAGAATGAAGACGAATGTGAAGAAGAGGAAGACTGGGTGGTGACCAAAGACAAGGCCAAATACGATGAAATCTTCTATAACCTCGCTCCTAGTGAGGGTAAGCTGAGTGGCACCAAGGCTCGGGACTGGATGGTGAGCTCTCGCCTGCCCAACTCAGTACTGGGTCGCATCTGGAGGCTGTCTGATGTAGACCGTGATGGTATGCTGGATGATGAAGAGTTTGCCCTTGCCAGCCACTTAATTGAGGTCAAGCTGGAGGGCCGTGGTCTGCCCCCGGAGCTCCCCAACCGCCTGATCCCACCCTCCAAACGCAGGCAGAAAGGTTCTGATGCATAGGCATGTCTCACAGACTCCTCTCTTATTGGCTGTCACACTTACTGTATGCTACTGTATCTGTTTACTCCTTTCCATCCAGACCCTTGACAAAATGCAATTTGAAAAGGTTTCAGCTTGACACTGCGGTTGATCTTGCACAGGGGACCATATAGTGCAGCAGATAGGAAAATATTCACAGAGGAATCCTTCAAATTCTGATGCAAGCAGCAAAGTTGGCACAAATACTCCTTAGACTTGAATTTTCAATAGGCGGCCAGGTAGGGGTGAATTGAAGAATTATACAAGGGTCAAAATTTAAAAATGCTCCAATCATATTGAAAGGTACTCCATATTAATTGTCTGATCATACAAATTTCAAAAAGGTATAGTTTGGACCACCTATGACTGAATTCTATGGAGTTATGGGGTAAAAAATAATAGCAAAAATGGTGAGAAAGGTCTATTTTAGTTTCTACAGGAGTCAAAAGTTAAAGTTGCTCCAATCTTGGTAAAAAGTGATGGAAATGATTGGTTGAGCAAATAGTTGTAAAAAGGAATACTTTGCACCATATGTCATGCTTAGTTGTCATAAGGTAACATATGTTATATGCCATTGAATCCAATGGATGTCGACATTATTTGACCTTTACTGTGGACACCAAACATTCAACGTGATCAAAACTATACCATTTATTAATCCTATTAGCTCAACAAATAATTTGCATCACTCCTTTCCTTTCAACTGACTCCTTTCGACATGGAGGAGCAGCGGCTTGACTCTGAGCTCCTCCCGAGTGACTGAGCTCCTCACCCTATCTCTAAGGGAGCGCCCAGCCACCCTGCGGAGGAAACTCATCTCGGCCGCTTGCACTCTCGATCTCATTCTTTTGGTCATGAGCCAAATCTCATGACCATAGGTGAGGATCGGAACGTAAGGAGTCAGTTGAGGTGGCTCGGGCATGTTTTCCGGATGCCCCCTGGACGCCTCGCTGGAGAGGTGTTCCAGGCACGTCCCATTGGGAGGAGGCCCCGGGGAAGACCCAGGACATGCTGGAGGGACTACATCTCTCAGCTGGCTTGGGAACACTTTGGGGTTCCCCCGGAGGAGCTGGGGGAGGTGTGTGTGGATCGGGAGGTCTGGGCGGCTTTGCTTGAGCTGCTGCCACCACGACCCGACTCTGGATAAAGCGGAAGAAAATGGATGGATGGATAATTTGCATCACTTTTTACCAAAATTTGAGTAATTTTAACTTTAGACCCCTGTACAAACTGAAATTGACCTTTGTCACCATTGTTGCTATTTTTACCCCGTAACTCCATAAAATAGTTGATTAAATAGTCCAAACTATACCTTTTTGGAATCTTTATGATGAGACAAATAATGTGGCATAGATTTTAATATGATTGGAGCATTTTTAAATTTTGACCCCTGTGTAATTCTTCAATTGACCTCTACCAGGCTGCCTATTGAAAATTAAAGTGGTAATCCTCCCTTTTCAAAAGGGTAATGTCTAAGGTCTATTTGTGCCAAATTTGGTGATTGCAACACCATTTGAAAGATGTTTTTCAGTTATCCGCTGCACTAATAGTACAAATGTAAACAAACACTCAGCAGCTTCTGAAAATACAAATAAGTTTTAAAAGTTGCCTCATGTTGGCTGATTAATATGTTTCCTTGTATGGCTTTCTTCAATATTGTGAGGTAGATTTTCCTTTCGACTTTACTTGGGATTCTTTTTTTTTTTTTTTAAATCATTTTTGCCTGATGATGTCACAAAGTTCAAATGAAGGGAGAGAATTCTTATTGTCCTCTGTCATTTGGTGGATGTAACTCTGTGGAGGTGTGAACTCCCTGAGCGACTAAGTCGTTTATATTTGTATAACGCTTGTCCCTTTCAGCCAGTGGTTCGTTCTTCCATATTCCCTTTCAGAAGCTGCAAAATGTTCGTTCCCCCACTTCCTAAATGTTTTTTTTAAATAGCAACAAAAGATAACATTAAAATTGATTTTTTTTTTTTTTAAAAGACAACTAGAGGAGAATTTATATTGTATGATTTTTACTTCCACTTAATAGTCTCTCCACTTATACAGTATGTCATGTTGCTCAAATAAGTTTTTTGTTTTTTAGCATGTTGATGGGCTTGCACAGTTATATGCACTGTGCACAAAGTAACTGGCTTCATTTGTATTTGGTTGCACTTTGCATTTTTTTTAACCTCCAGACATCTGGGGCCCCCAAAGAGTGCCCACCCCCCAGTTTGACAGCCCCTGTTTTCATTGTAAGGCCACGTTAGAAGGCGCTGAGGCTATAACAAGCGTTTGCAGTTCAGGTTTGTGTTCTAAATCGTCACACGGGTCTGGTTGCTTCTTACCCTTCGGCTCCCTGAAGTTTACTTTTTTAACATGCGCTTTTAAAAACTGATCTACTTGTGTTTGCAGAGCAGGAGTAAATAAAGGCAGAACCCTGGAAGCAAGCGGATTCTGTAAGCTTGTATTTTACATTTTAAATGAATGTGGAGCAAATGTTTTTGTGAAAACATTTAAGTGTAAATCAGAGGATGAGTGAGACGGTGTTATCTTCATGAGAAATAGAGGATCATTTAAATTCCAGTCTGCTGACTCTGTCAAGAATTATTTAGCTCAGCTAATGATTTTGTCGTGTTTTCAGCTCAAACTAGCAGCACTGAAACATATATCCTGAACATGTTTCACTTGTCACCTCAGTTTTGCTTTTTCTGCTGTTTTTGTATTTGCTGCTGTTGCTTTGTATCTGCAAAAGACTAAAGTTGTATAAAGAAATGTTACATGCTAAAGTGAACTTTTTCAGCTATATATTGAATGACTGATGCATCACTGACTACTATACACAGCTGCACCAAATGCTCCTATGTTAAATACTATCCAAACCAAATAAAAACTCCTGACTGTGACTTGTTTGTTTGGTATTTTCCACCCCCTAACTAAGAATTTGGATATGGCTCTAATGAAAAGTTGACGGTTGTACAGAGTCTGTGAAGTATAGACTCGTGTGTTTTTGTTCCAGCGTTTCTTTATGGAGTTGATTTGGTCTCTCGGTGACAGAGCAGATAAACACTGACTCACACCCTCTCCTGCCAAGTTTTCATACCACCATTTTCCAAATCTCCGCCTCTCACCATCCACAGTTCTGTCTCGCATAGTTACACTGTGTATACAGTCTGGTCCATATGTTTTTTTTGGACAGTGGCACATTTTTTTGTAATTTTGCCTCTCTGCATGACCGCAATGGAGCTGAAAACAAACAGTCCTGATGAGCTTGTAGTGTAGATGTGTTGCATTAATTCAAAAGGTTTAACAAAAATCTTGCATTAGGCTTTTAGGAATTATTTATTTTTATTTACAATAAGTAATTGGTCAGTAAATGGACAAACTAAGTATTTTTCACACAGACAGTTTTCCTTACACAAATGAGATGGGTATATGAATATTTCCAAGTGACTAAATATATCATCTACTTCATTTAGATCAATTAATTAAAAATACACAATCAGTATGTAATAAATGTCTGTAGTAGGCAGTTCTCAAAAACTGAGTGGTCAATGCAAGGATGATTGAAGCAACCCAAACAACTACGAAGGTGTTAACGGTTGTTCAAAATAATATGAGTGAAGCGCCGCACAGCGGCGTGAAGCTCGCTCGTGGTACGCTGAGTCCCAAACAGGAAGTAACAAATTTTGAGTCCACACTGAAGCAGGAAATGTCAAATGTTGAACACTTCCTGGATCAACACTTCCTGGGTTGACAGACGAGATCTCCTAGAATCTCGTGGGAATTCAGTTGCAAGTTCAGACTGAAACAGGTAGTGCCAAATTTTGAGCCCACAGTGAAACAGGAAATGCCAAACGTTGAACACTTCCTGGATTGACAAGACAGGAGATCTAATGGGATCTTGTGGGAATTTAGTGGCAAGTTGAGACTGAAACAGGAAGTGCCAAATTTTGAGTCCACAGCAAAACAGGAAATGCCAAATGTGTTTAACTTTGGAAAGTGTTTTTTTTTAATAATAATAATAATTCCCACCTGATTTTAATCTGTGAAGTAACTGAAAAGTTAGAATATGAATTTAGATCAACATAAAAAAAAAATGCTTAAAGTAGGAGGGGGTTAAGAGGGGCGTAGTTGGGGAGGGGGGTTAGCCATGCTAAGGCTCCCCAGAAGCATTTACTGTAAAAAAAAAAAAAAAAAAAAAAAGTCTGAAGGACCTAAATGAATGGTGAGATGCTGAAGAGCTTCTCTCATTCATGTCCACGACATATACCTATTAGTAGTGTTTAAAAAGTAAGTAAAACTCAAAATCCTTATAATAGCTTTTGAAATGCATTAGGAACACTGCACATTCTATTCTAAATCAAAACACAAAGAAAAATGTATCACTTATTAATTCACAGAAAGTGAAGAAAAAGGAATCACAAGCTCAAACATTTACTGTACAAACTGAAAAATTCTTTTTTGAATCACTGAACTAATATTTAGTTGTCTAACCACTGTTTCTGAGAAGGCAGCACAGTGCTGTGGCCTTTCTGTGTGGCGTTTGGATGTTCTCCCCGTGTATGTGTGGGTTCTCACCAGGTTCTCCGGCTTCCTCCCACATCCAAAGACATGCAGGTTGGATGGATTGGAAGCTTTAAATTGTCCATAGGTGTGCGTGTGGGTGTGAATGTGTTTGTTTGTCGATATGTGGCCCTGCGAAAGGCTGGCGTCCTGTCTAGGGTGTAGCCTGCCTTATGCTCTGTGACTGCTGGGATACGCTCCAGACCCCTGCAACCCTTAATTGGAGTACGCAGTTGAAGCTGTGTGTGTGTGTGTGCGCGCACACGCATTTCTGAGAACTGCTTCACATCTGTGTTGCATGGAGTTGATCAATTTCTAGTACCTGTGAACAGGTGTTCCAGGCCAGGACCATTGGATTACATTCCACAATTCCTCTGCATTTTGTCACCCCCTCAAATTTTCTATTGGATTACGGTCCTGGGATTGGGCTGGCCACTCCAGAACATTATTCTTGTTGTTCTGGAACCAAAATGCTGCTCGCTTGCTGGAGTGTTTCGGGTTGTTGTCTTGATGAAACATCTATTTCCAGAGAATTTCCTCGTCGGCACAAGGCATCATGACCTCTTCAAGTATGTTGATGTATTCAAACTGATCCATGATCCCTGGTATGTGATAAATATATTCCTGACACCATAGTATGAGAAACATCCCTGTATCATGATGTTTGCTCCACCATGCTTCACTGTCTTCACAGTGTACTGTGGCTTTAATTCACGCTCATCAGCATAAACAAGAGGACTAAGAAGGCGGCTGCACAAATCACTCTGGCTGCACACACTCTACACAGTCAGTTCTGCCTCTTACCCTCAGGCCTTAGACACAGAGCCCCTACTTTCAGGACAAATTGAACCCTGTCAAGCTTTGTCCCTGCATCCATAAGACTTTTTAAATAGCTGAATCCTCTTGGACTAGTTTTAATTAAAGTTTATAGTGCTCCATTATGGATGTAATATTTACAACCCCAATTCCAATGAAGTTGGGACGTTTTGTAAAATGTAAATAAAAACAGAATACAATGATTTGAAAATGCTCTTCAACCTATATTCAATTGAATACACCACAAAGACAAGATATTTAATGTTCAAACTGATAAAACTTTATTGTTTTTGTGCAAATATTTGCTCATTTTGAAATGGATGCCTGCAACACGTTTCAAAAAAGTTGGAACGGGGCGACAAAAGACTGGAAAAGTTGATGAATGCTCAAAGAACACCTAATTGGAAACAGGTGAGTGTCATGATAGGGTATAAAAGGAGCATCCCCAAAAGGCTCAGCCATTCACAAGCAAAGCTGGGGTGAGGATCATCACTTTGTGAACAATTGCGTGAAAAAATAGTCCAACAGTTTAAGAACAATGTTTCTCAATGTTCAATTGCAAGGAATTTAGGGATTCTGTCATCTACAGTCCATAATATAATCAGAAGATTCAGCAGGCCCGGCGCCAGAAAAAAAATATTAAGGGGGCGATGAGTTTATCACAGGGGGCGGGGTCCCCCCCCCCCCCCAAAAAAAGTGCGCACTGGAGGGTACCTGCCTCTGAGTGTGCGTAATGAATTGGGTGTGCTCCTAGAAAGCTCGTGTATTTAGGCTACACCGTTGTAAGAGACTGACTAAGAGTAAAAAGTGATTACAGTATTTTTTTTAATTATTATTTGAACGTATAGACCCTCGGTCAAGTGATCTCCTGCATACCACAAAACCAAACCAACAACTAATCTGAGAAACGACACGAGACTGTAGATTAACCCCACATACAGCCCTCCATCACAAGCAGAAACACAGCGCAATTGGGCATGACAGTCACACAACGGGTCAAAGATAAACCTTTCATGTAGATATACAGTGGTCCCTCATTTATCGCGGGAGTTACGTTCTAAAAATAGCACGCAATAGGCGAAATTCGTGAAGTAGTCAGCGTTATTTTTTACAATTATTATAGACGTTTTAAGGCTGTAAAACCCCTCGCTACACACTTTATACACTTTTCTCAAACAGCCATTAACATTTTCTCACTTTTCTCTCCTGTGTAAACACTCTCAAAGTTCAAACCTTCGTAGAAAAATAAGACCAGCCTGTTTTCAGGCCCAAACATTTGTTTGAGAAATAAAAGTAGAACGTTTTCCTATAAATAATTATGATGGCTTTTAGAACTAACAAATTTAATTTTAATGATCAACCTACGAGGTTGGACACATAAGAAATTATTAATAGTGACTGACCAGTATTTCACAGTTCCTCTGATCATGCCTCTTTGTCCTGGCACCGCTCCGCTGTCGCGCCTTTTTCCACTCACACCTCACTGCAGGTGTCTTTTTCCGAGTGAAGAACACAGTCATGGGTAGTTATTGGCGCTCTTTTTTCTTCTGGGTGAAAAGATTCTTATAAACAGACATGCAGAACACAATGCACGTACTCTCCCTTTGCGGTGCCGCAACAGGTGTCCCGTCATCTCGACAGAACACCGGCCTGCTTGATGTGGACGCAGAGCACAATGCGCTGTTAAAAAAAAAAAGCATGCAAAATTGGACTAAAAAAATCCGCGAAACTGCGAGGCGCTATATTTTCCAGTATTTCTTTTTCTTTTTTTATTTTTATTTTTGATAATTCTCATATCCGAGGGGGCGAGGTTGATGACGTGAGGGAGCGTCGCCCCCAAACACCCCCTCGTGGCACCGGGTCCGAGATTCAGAGAATCTGGAGAACTTTCTACACGTAAGCGACAAGGCCGAAAACCAACACTGAAGGCCCGTGACCTTTGATCCCTCAGGAGGGCACTACATTAAAACCGACATTATTGTGTAAAGGATCTTACTGCGTGGGCTCAGGAACACTTCAGAAAACCATTGTCAGTTAACACAGTTCGTCGCTACATCTACAAGTGCAAGTTAAAACTCCACCATGCAAAGTGAAAGCCAAACATCAACAACATCCAGAAACCCCGCTGCCTTCTCTGGGCCCGAGCTCATTTGAAATGGACAGACACAAAGTGGAAAAGTGTGTTGTGGTCTGATGAGTCCACATTTCAAATTATTTTTGGAAATCATGGACAGTGTATCCTCCGGACAAAAGAGAAAAAAGACCATCCAGATTGTTATCAGTGCAAAGTTCAAGAGCCAGCATCTGTGATGGTATGGGGGTGTGTTAGTGCCCATGGCATGGGCAACTTACACCCCACATTTCATGCCTCTGTCATGAAAAGCGCCCCATTTTCGTGCCCCGTCACAAACCCATAGCTTAATGTAATTTTCGGAATGCTGCCACGAATTGCCGTGAGACTGGGATGCTCTAACTATACCATAGTGTAAGTCTCTCCCTTCTCCTAACCCTACCTCCACCCCCCCACACCCCGTGCACTCCGCATTTTGTGCCCCGTCACGAAAAGCACCCCATTTTCATTTGTTTGTATTTCTTAATGATTGGTGCAATTGAATGCCAAGAGATTCAGAATGAAAGCTGGAAGTCTACAAGAACACTTTAATTTCAGCTCCATTGAAGTGGTGCAGAGAAGCAAAATGATCATTGTCCAAATACTTGTGGACCCAACTGTAAGTTCCTCTTGAGTCATCTTACATACTACATTCAAACAGTAACTTCCCTGTTTTTTGGGGGGCGTGAACTGTGTGTCCCGTGTGGAGCTGTGTATTTCTCTTCAGACTTTACGGGGTGTGCTGGAAGGGGTGGCCCTCCCCTCCCCTCCCCCCTGCCCTGCCCCCTCCACCCCACTCCTCCATGGAAAGACAGACCAATGAGAAACAGAGGCAATCCACTCCTTTCCTCCACACTGGGTGGCTGACAGTGACTCACGCGTGAAGAATGTGGTGGGTTGGCTCAGGAGTTATTAATATCTGCTTTCCTAGGGTCCTCCGGCTCACACACAGGATCGACACACTTTGTGAAAAACTGTAACAACAGCTCCACTTTGGAGTGTGTGTGAGTGCGTCCTGCAGTGCACCACACCCTGAGCATTTGCATGTGTGGCAAATACACACATTGTAAGGAAAACGTTCATGTCTCTCCATCAGCCTGCCCTCTCTTGTCCTCTATGTTAGGAGGATTTTTAAAACCCTCACAGCACTGCCTGGTACGTGACCGGGCCTTGCTGGGTCATAAATCACCTGGAACATCTTTCAGACGGAGGCAAGCAGCAGAGCCAGACACTGACAGGAAGGCTTCAGATGCAGAAGGGGACCCTGATAACCCAAGGCTGAGTGGACTGAAGTCGGATCTCCTTGTGCGTCACTGTGGGGAATACCTCACTGCAAAACTGACCTGGAGGAAAAACACTGAGGTCACTGAGTCTGCAGAGGAGTGACATCTGGTGGACGCAGGATTTCTTACCATCTTAAACTGTTGTGGAAGTTGAACAAATCTGTGAGACGTACATCTTAAATATTTTGTCCGTGAACCAGACAGTTTGGTCATTACCACCCAAGGTGGCAAAACGTTTGATATGCACTTGGAAAATGCTTGATAGCCATCCTGGGGTGGCCGCTCGAGCCAGGCAGAGATCAGCGAAGGACTGCACACGGGTCAAATTTAAAAAATGCACCAATCGTACTGAAACCTGTACCACATTATTTGTCTGATCATAAGGATTCCATAAAGGTATAGGTTGGACTACCTATGACTGGCTGTTATGGAGTTAAAGGATAAAAAAAAAACAGCAAAAAATGGTGACAAAGGTCAATTTCAGTTTGCACTAGACTGACTGTACTGATTTTTAAGCCCACGCCTAATCTACAATTTGCTAATGAAGCCCACATCCACTTGCAAAGAACCATACTTCTTAGAAACTAGTTCCACACCTGCCCCGCCTCACAGAATAAGACAGATCCACACTACGTGGGCTGCAGGTACTGTGCAGAGCTCTAGACTGGGGTCAAAGGTTTAAAAATTGGAAATGACTACGTAGCATTACTGGTCATGCAGCCTTTATGCCGGCATATGGCTATTTAAACGGTAAACTTAGAGGTAATGTATATCACAGCAGTGGATACTGCTATATTGTTACTTTTATCTCCTCCCCATAATCATTAATCATTTCATAAAAGAAAATATGAAGAGGTATTATCAAGTAATGATGTTGTGTATTAATAATATTCCATTGATAATTAGGATATAATATCCAAATAACATAATGAATAATAATCCAGTAATATTTTACAATTTTGAGTGTTTAGTGCAGCAGATAACTGAAACAATCCTTCACTTGGTGATGCAAGCATCAAATTTGGCATGAATGTTCTTCATAAATCAGTGTTTGAGAAAAAAGTGCTGGCCACTTGAAAATCCAATATGGCGGCCAGGTAGGAGTCAATGAATTACACAGGGGTCAAAATCTAAAAATGCTCCAATCATATTGAAAGCTATACCACATTATGTATCTGGTCACAAAGACTGCAAAAAGGTATAGTTTGGATGATCTATGACTGAATGTTCTGGAGTTATGGGATAAAAACAGCAAGAATGGTGACAAAGGTCAATTTCAGTTTGTACAGGAGTCAAAAGTTAAAACTGCCCCAATTTTGGTGAAACGTGGTGCAAATTAAAGGCAAAGTAAATGTCAAACAATGTCGACGTCCCCTGGATTCTATGGCATGTGACAGATGTCATCCTGTAACGTGACAACTAAGTATGACACATGGTGCAAACTATTCCTTTTTAAAACCCTATTAACTCAACCAGTAATTTGCATCACATTTTACAAAAATTGATGCAACTTTATCTTTTGACCCCTATACAAACTGAAACTGACATTTGTCACCAGTGGATTTCATAAGACATATGTTACCCATAAAGTGACAACTAAGCATGGTAGAGGAACTATTTATTCAACCAATAATTTTCTTAATAAAAAAAAAAAAACTCAATAATTTACATCACGTTTTACCAAAATTGGAGTAACTTTTAACCCCTGTAAAAACTGAAATTGACCTTTGTTGACATTTTTTGCAGTTTTTATCCCATAACTCCAAAACATTCTGTCATAGATAGTCCAAACTATACCTTTTTGGAATCTTTATGTTCAATAAAATCACATGTTTTCCAACATGATTATGGATGGTGGCCAAGTGTGCTTGTTTCCAGAACAGAAGGTTCCTGATTCGAGGCCACCTCTGCCTATTCTCCATGTAATATGGAGTTGTGTCAGGAGGAAGGGCATCTGGAGCACAACTTGTGCTATAAATCAAATGCAGATCCACCTCGGATACGCTGTGGTGACCTGAGTGGAAAAAAAGAGAGAAGCGGAAGGGTCTGACTTCCTTTTTCAATATAATTGGAGAATTTTTAAATGTTGACCCCTGGGCAATTCTTCACTGACCCTTTCCTGGCTCCAGCTGCCTCTGTGAGATGGCTATCATACATAAATATTGTTTTGGGATATATATAGCGAGTAAATTCTTCATGGTTAAGTTTTGCCACTTGAGGTGGTCATGAGTGACACACCAACTTTCAGGGGTCTGACCCAACACCTTCGACAAAGATTTGTTGGGAGACCATCTTTGGTCAAATTATTTTCCCCTTTATTGTCTTTTACATTCTCACCTTATGAGGTCATAAAGGTCTCTTGGCAGCTCTTTGCTTTCTCACTGCCCTTCTACTTCCAAAATTAAGGATTGGCTGCTTCAGGACACACCAGACTTTTATTTTAAAACACTTCAAAATCCATGATTATTTAAAAGACGTTATTGCAAAAATCATGAAATCACTATAATGTAACTGGTAGCAAACTTTGTTTTTTAGATTTAAAGTTAAAATAATTAATTTAGCCACTGGGTTTCAGAAAAATGGGCAGCACGGTGGATTAGTGGTTAGCACCGTTGCCTCACAGCAAGAAGGTCATGGAATCGATTCCCACCTGTGGCTTTTACATGTTCTCTCCCTGTTTGTGTAGATTCCCTCCAGGTGCTCCGGCTTCCTCCCACATCCAAAGACATGCAGGTTAGGTGGATTGGAAACTTTAAATTGTCCGTAGTGTGTGTGTCTGTCCATATGTGGCCCTGCAACAGACTGGCTTCCTGTCCAGGGTGTACCCCGCCTCACGCTCTGTGACTCCTGGGATATATTCCAGCCCCCTGTGACCCTTAATTGGAGTAAGCGGGTATTGAAAATAACTTTCATAAAAATAATCACAAATAGAAATGACATTTTTACTTGTTCCAAAAGTGCTGCCGCTGTTTATAAGTAGGCTCCCTTCTCCATGCCATTGCCTCACTTGGTGCAACTTGAACTTTTGACCCCTGTACAAACTGAAATTGATGTTTGTCATCATTTTTGGTTTTTAAACTCTAACTCCACAACATTTAGTCAAGGATAGTCTAAACTATACCTTTTTGGAATTGTTATGATCAAACAAATATGGTCTGCTTTTTCAATATGATTGGAACCTTTAAAAAATTTTGACCCCTGTGTAATTCTTCATTTACCCCTGTAGGTCATAAGAGGTCAGCTCCAGAATACCTCCACATCTGAAAATAAGTATTAATTCATTTAGAATATGTCTCCCAAATGTCATGCTTTAGTCACAAAATGCACAATCATTTTGCCTATCTGCTGCACTAAACAGAGAAGATAAAGTGGTACTTATATTTGGTGTCCAGATCACAAGTCTGTAACAGATGACAAAGAGAATGAATACAAGACTGACGGGATGTAAGCGACGGAAATGTGATTTCTTGTGATGTACACCAACCTAAAAATATTAAATGGTCATTTATGTTCATTAAATATTGTACATGAAATCCCAAGTGCACCTTTTAAAGTACTTTTAATTTCTGCTGAACACATTTATAAACCTGGTTTATTTTAGCTGAGCTTTAAAAGACACCCGGGGCTTTGTGTAATTCCATGTAGAATCACAACTAAAACTGTACCTGCACAAAGGCAGAAACATGCACACATTGATTTTGACAGTTATAAAGCCATATCCACACATGGATCTTTTATAAATATCAGTGATGATGAAATTGTACATGGACAAACCTCAGAAACTCATTTGCATGTACATCCTATTAGTGTCACTCAAATGTCAGCTCCACTGTAACAGGAGTCAACAGATGACATATCACGCAAGTACTCCCTTATGCTATGACAATACCTTGAATATATCACTGTGACCTTGACATCGACCCCAAAGTTGAAGTAATCGACTGGCGAAGGCAGAATCACCAAAGTACACTCTTATGTTAAATATGAAGGCAAGTGGTCAACTGGTTCTTGAGATATGAGGCTAACAAGCAAAAATGGACAGACAGAGGGACATGCTTTTCACTACACGACCCCCCATATTTCATACCAGGGGATAAGAAAAAGCAGAAGCAACAAAACTATACCATATGGGAAATTGCGAAAGTCCTCAGAGGTGGAGAAAAATACATTTAATTTGATGCACAGCTGTGACCACTGCACCAATAATCAATGAAAAAAGAAAAATTTATTAAACCAAAAGTAACATGAGAGGGCTGATGAAATGTCGTACACCCTCAGTTGTGTACATTGCCATTTGTGGACCATAAATGTATAATTTTACATTATCGTTTATATTATATTCATGAACAGATAAGAAATGTAAGCTCTGACACTGGCTGCTACTCTGCATTCATTTATTTATTTTTTCTTTTTTGTTAGTCTGGTCTGCAGAAAGTATGAGGTGCATACATTCTAACTGTACATGCTTTTACAAATTAAAATTCATGTTTGGGGGGAAAAAAGACTGCACTGTTTTTGTGCATACAGATGTTTTAAACATGAGACCCCTGAAGCAGCAACAAAATGTCTAAAAGGGACTTTAATCTGGTTAAATTGTGTTATACCATAAAAAAGTGTATTTCATACTATGGTTTGTTGTTCAGAACAATTTGAGGATGATAGTGATGGAGGTGACCACTTTTCATTATATTTTACACACTAATATCTGTCAATAATTAAAAACCATATACAATCCTAGTTTTAACTGGTAACCAAGATTTTAAAAGTTGTAACTGCACTAACCTTCACAAATCACGTTAAATTTTATTTTATGTATATCCAAATATGTGAACAATCCACTTTGAACAATAATAACATCTTAAATCCCAATACATGAGATATTTCAGCCAGATAATGCAAACACAAATCTTAACATTAGAAATATATACATAAAAAACAAACATGGAAACAATATCATGTAAGAACTGATGGCAAATATCTTACCAATCTTAAAAAAAAAACAAAAAAAAAACAGTATGACAGGTAATATTATCTTGATGTATGTGAAATATGTGACATTTCAAACACCCACTTCACATGCAGTATTTTGTCTTATACCTAAGCAGCCCTTTTAACACACTGTTCAACATCAGATGCAGGCACATGTGAACTCTTAAAAAAAGTTGATTATTTCCCTCAAATAGTTATGTCATACGGAAACTTTTTGAAACTGAAATGCAGCGTTCAGAAGCTGAAATGATTCTTGATGTCTTTGATCTGTTTCATCATGTCTCCTATTTCCTGTCCCTGCTGTCTGAGGATGTCCCGTATCGCCCTCTTGTGGTGGGCATTGACCATTACTGGTGCAGCGTCTGAAGGACTGTCCTTATCCACCTGTGCCTTCTGGTAGTCCATCTTCATGTGCACCTGCCTGATGCAGTTGTCTAGATGTTTGAGCTGCTCGCTGATGGCCTGCAGCTCCTTCTTCATGTCCTTCTCGCTTTCTGACAGCACAGGCAGCTGTCCCTGCAGGCTGCCCAGCACTTTTTTAATCATGCTCATGATGGCTTCCTGCCGATACTTGGCGTCCTCGTATTTATCGGCCAGCCTTTCAGCCGTGTCTCTCAGACTCTTTCGTTCCTCTATGCACAGAGCCAGCTCCTCCATCTGCTTGGTCTTCTGGCCCATCAGAAGCTTGACTCTCCTCTTCATCTCTTCATGGGCCAGATCCTGTTTGATTATGTACTCCTCCCTGAAGACCTGCGTGGCTCTGCTGAGGAGCTGCAGACACTCTGACGGGGGTGGTGAGGCGTCCTTGTCCCCGGAGCGGAGTACTAGAGGATTGGTGGAGCTGCGTGACAGGATGTTGCGGACGTGTTGCTCGAAGGTGTTGTTAGCCAGCCCCCGCAGAGGGGAGCCCACTGCACCTCCATCTGGCTGGTTACAGAACAGAGGAGGGGAGTACGGGCGAATGGAGCTTAGTAGCGGCAACAGGATGCACTCGTAGCTGTCAGTGATGCAGATCATGGTGATGCCCAGAGAAAGCTCTGACATGATCAAAAAGCCACGCACCGGTGCCGCCCGGCTGGTCAGCAGTGGCCTGGTGCAGATAATGTGCTCCACAATGCAGTGCTTCTCTGCTGCCAGCTGCTGTAGGCTGTCTTTATCCTCATCTCCTGATGTGAGGAACGCCTGTAGCTTGCTGACCCAATTGAGACCCACGCTGTGCACCCCCGCCTCGTGAGAGCAGTGGTACCTGTGTGGGCACAGGGAGTCTCTGTGCAGTCTGATCGGGCAGGTGAAATCCAGTTCTTGAGGCTCCTCATCCTCTCCTGCAGCCACTTTGAGGGTGAGCTCCAGCTCAACACATTCCAGTACATACAGAGCCGGTACCGGTTCAGCAGCTTGGCTCCACTTTTCCACCGCCGCCGTCTCCTCCTCTTCCTCCAGCACCACGCAGTGATAAAGTGTGCCCGTTTCAGTGGCGATTACCAGGATACTCGGCACACAAGCCAGACAGATGATGGCACAGGCATCATAGCCGTAGTTATCCTCTGCTGCAGGGAACATAGGCAGGGGTCCGACGGGTTTGCTCAGACTCAGACCATTGGCCTGGCTGGTGTAGCTCAGGTAGGTCTCACCGTTCTCATAGAGGATATACAAAGGGTAGACTGGCTGCTCTTTGGAGCTCTGGGCTGCAAACTTACGGGGCGTGGATGAAACCGGCCCAAAGTCAAACGCCACAGCTATCTCTCCGAGAGATGTTGCATAGGAGTGAACCGGAGGATGGATGGGGACCTCCTCCTCCGACTGCAAGAGGGGCAAGACTTGTGCTGGAGTCTGGGGCGAATTCAGGCCGTAAAACCTGATGGTGTTGTCGGAAGTGAGCAGCACCAAGCGGGGTTCCCCTGTGCCACTGGGGTACCAGGCGGCTTGGCGCAGACTGATGGAGGGGGAGCTGATGAAGAAGCGCTCGGCCACGGGGACGATCCTGCAGTTTATTTCTCTCCGTCCGCCTTCGAACTCGGACTTCTTGCCCCAGCGCTGCGGCAGCTCCAGTACCGAGGCGCCGCGCCGCCCCACGAGCGCCACGTGCTGGCACGCGGGGCTCAGCAACACGTGATAGACCTCGAACCGAGGCGGGTTAACGCACAGCAACGTCTGGAAGCTCCGGCCGCCTTCCCGCACCTCATCCTCCCGCTCCTCCTCAGAGTTCAGCCGCCGCAAGTTAGTCGTGTAGAACACGCGCTCCGCGTCGTCCCACACGAAAAAGTCCCCGTCCAAACAAAAAGTTAGGTTTTTAGCGACACCTCCTCCTTTCCCATTCGCCTCTGAATCCAAATTCTGCCGCAACTTTTTGAAAATATCATGGTTCGGTAATTCGTTAAGCCAGCGTTCACTACTCACTGCCGCCATCTTGATCGTCAGTGGGACTCTGGGAGGGAAACCAGTTGCCAGGTACTGTGAGACAAATAAGCAACAGCAACTTCAAATAGGAAACTGGAAACTGGAGCTTGAAAAGCAAAAGGACAATTTATTTTACAACATAAATCAACAAACGCCAACGAAGATTACTGTGCTCTCACTGGGAAAGGAAAAAAAGGACAGCAGCAGGAAGGAGGAGCAAATAATAGCCACTTATTTCTAATTTAATACTTTAGAGCCATATCCAACTGCTATACGTATGGCATACTTGATTTTGTTCATATCATGTAACAATATATTGCTATATGATAGCAATATATCTTTTTAAAATGGTTTACCTTATTACGGGTAAAGAAAATGGATGAATGGATGGTTTACCCTTTTAAAAGCAGACTTGGCAACTCTGGATGAGTGGTCACGTGGGGTTTTCTTGGCGGATTACAGCACTATAATGATAGAATAGAATAGAATGCTTTTTATTGTCATTATACACAAGGTACAACTAAATTAAAAGACAACTCCCGTAGTGCAAAGGTGTAAAAGTAAATATATATTTAAAAAAAATAATAATGCTATTCTTGTTATTGTTATTTATTCACGTAAGTGGAAAACCTCACCAAACCACCTTTTTACACTGTGATCTGTTTTGCTTATTATTAATCTTTTTTTCTGTTGATTTTAATTTTTCCCCGTGCTTCTTGTCACAGGTTTCGAACCTTTTGTAAACCCAGCCAGTGGACTTTTCAGGCGCTGATTCTCACTTTAGTTATTAATTGATTTGACCGCCGGTGAAGGCTGAACTTTTTATTAATATAAGTTAAGGTCTACACTGTTGATGGAAAAACAGAATTTGGCGAATGGTTTTTGTTTTGGGATGAAATAATGGCCCGGAAAGTCGTTGGAGAGTCTCATTTTTTCTTTTCTTTTCTTTTTTTTTACGACGTTTACCGTATTGCGGCGGCCGGTGTCGTACATTTTGCAGAATCACCATGGCGTTGAAAGAGACTGCGGGTTTGTATGAGACTCTCAAAATCGAGTGGAACAAGAAAAACCCTAATCTCAACAAATGTGGAGAAATTTTGAGCAGACTTAAGGTAATGTTACAGATCTGTGTTTATACGATGTTGTTGTTAATTGAACCAAGAGTAGTTTTAAGAAAGACAACCTCGTTAGCGCTGTTAGCAGAGCTTGCTAATTAGGCTAGTAATGCTAAAGCTGTGTATAAACATTATTTATAAGGAGCCTTCTGTTTTTAAGCGTCCCCTTTTGGTTATTTTATGCCAATGTTTTATATTTAGTCCTACTTTTGGTTTCATTTGGTAGTGTTTTGTGTTTCATTTTTGTTATAATTGTTTAAGAGCATATTTCATTAATGTATGATTAATATTTGAAACATTTCTGTGTGAACTATTTGTTTTCTGTAGTTTTCACGGTGCGTGTGATGTTTATGATGTTCATTGAGCTGAACAAGAAGAAATAAATCGGCACCCGTTTGAAACTCTACGTCAGGATCAGACAGACAGATTTACACTTCATAAACCAAACAAAACATACAAGTAAAAATTAACAAAACAGTCATTTTGTTTACTATGTGCAATCCTAGTCTTATGTCGTTTCTCAAAACTCTATATGATACGTATCAGTTGATGTCTGATACTCAAAATGTATCATAATATGGATATATTTATGTGCGTAATACAGTCAGTTGCCCAGTTCTGGATCACTTTTTGAAAGTCCCGCTGTACAGAGTCATAATGCAACTGAATATCCCTTATTGAGTATTGTTGTATTGGGTATTTGGATGTTATCTAGCTGAAGAAGTCAGGATGGGGTAGCCCTAAAACTTAAAGTGTGAAGCCACATTATGTGTGGTGCAAATATTTGCTGGAAATGGATCACTTTGCCCGGTTCTGGATCACGACACTCTGTGTCACTTTGGGGGCATTCCTGGCATCTGGCTGGAGCCTTTCTAATGCAGAATGATACACATTGTCCCCGAGAATGTGTTTTGAACACAAAATGATATAAATTATACTTATTAAATGAGAATTTACTTAGTTTCAAAAGGCACTGTTATACATTTTTACAAGCAAAAAATGAAGTTTTTACTCAACTTGGGTGGCATTCCTTAATAAATGAAGATAAAATAAAATCTGTGGTAATTAGCTTTTAACTCAATGAAGTGGGTCAGGATAGCACAAGATGCCCCAACTTGCTATCATTTTGCACCTTATATTGTTAGAGATGGAGAGCAAAGGAGGGTTTTAAATGTTTGGAGGTGAGATTTCTCCCGAAGTAAAAAGTAAAAGCCCCCACATTCATGTCCATTCGTGATGTTGAGATGACCCCCAAAGTACACATGGCTCACAAGTACTGATACAGGGCTGCTGCTTCAGTGTTCCACAACCGGCAAATTTTCGCATCAGAGATAAATGCGTGCAGCAATTAAATAGCAAGACATAACACACTGCCATTTTCTACCCAAGTAAGTAAGTATTTTCCCACTCTAGAACCAATGATGCCGAATGGCTAACTCACCTTTGCTACTTAATAGAGATCATCACTTTCACACTTGCAGGAATGAGTGAGTCAGAAAACGCGCGCACACCACCGACACCGGATGTTTTGATTCCTCTGCTGATCATAAGGATGTCTGGATCCGGTCGAGCTTGTGGTTGTTTGTAGACAAAACATCAGTCTTTTCATTGGTACCAAGTATTAGCTTATTCGCGCTGATTACAAAAACAGCGGCGCAAATACTACAGCAGTGATCCGGAACTGGCAATGATCCGGAAATGGGCAAGTGACTGTACCTCTTGTATAAATTTTATTCTAAAGCATACCTAAATTGTAGTGTGGTATTGGTGTGTAACCCAGCTTTTTAAAACTGAAATCCTGCTGCTTAATGTTTGCTATATTAGTATTTTCTTTTGCACATTTTCCCCTTTCTTTGCTTTTACCCTATCCCAAATTGACATAACAATCTATATGTTTGTTTGATAAGATTAGTAACCCCAATATCCTTAATCATTTTCATATTTATAGCTTCCCTTACCCTAATGGGCCCAATTTTAAAGGTAGAACTCCAGTCAGACCCAGTTATGACCTAGCATAGACATTGCTTTAAAAAAGATATTGCTTCACAGCCCACTTTAGTTATGCCGAAAAGTTCAATTAAGTCAACATATTTTATATGGCTCATCAATAAAAAAACAAAAAAAAACCCCAAAAACAATGTGTTAGTTTATTTTATTTTTTTAAACTCACTGCTGGTGTGCTTCCGATTTTAGCTACTATAGGTAACACAACCAGATGATGCGCACAGACTTTGAAAGTAAACAAAGCACTAATATGTTTGCAAAACTCACTGCAGATGTGCTGTGATTATTTGTTACTTTGTCACCTCACTTTGAGACACAGTGAGATTACACAGTGAACTGTTTTTCCAACTCGAAACTGCTGCTGAAGCAGCGGACTAACTGTTCACCACATCCAGCGCTGATATATTGAAAATATGGGAACTGTATGTGTACCGAACATTTTATAGCTTTGATAATACAGCGATCTGGTATTGACTCGTAGGACTGCCAAATTGCTGTGACATCAGATGGATAGCCTTGGTCTTCACACACCCTGCCCAAATTTTCCGACTTTGAATTGAGCCTTGAATGTCCGTTCGATTGCGCTTTTCCATGTTGTAACCCCCCCTTTATTTTTTGTTGGAGTTGTGAATATAATCAAACGGAGAATAAGTCCTAATTGACTTAAAACACCAGTGTTGCTTGTTTATGTAATCCTGTTTATAGTCAGGTTACATAATGAGAACAGATATGCCTTGCGTTAAGTGTGTATGCCAGTCTTTGTAAAATCTAATGCCAATTTTGTTTTTCCAGATTTCATTACTGGAGCTAAACTTTTTACCTACTGGTGGGTCAGCACTCGCAAAGCAGCAGCTTATTTTAGCTCGTGAGTATTGGTGGATATATATATATATATATATATATATATATATATATATATATATATATATATATATATATATATATAAAACACACACACACACAGTTGTGCTCAAAAGTTTACATACCCGGGCAGATTTTTTTGGGGGGGGGGGGGGGGGGGCATTTTTCAGACAGTATGAATGATAACACAAAAACTTTTTTTTTTCCCACTCATGTGTTTACATACTCCTGTTCTTAATACTGTGTACTGCCCCCTTTAACATCAGTGACAGCTTGGAGTCTTTTGTGGTAGTTGTGGATGAGGGTTTCTGATGGTATAGCTGCTACTGAATATATATGTCTTGGACTTTATTTATATCAATTTCGAAGAAATACAAACAGTATGGCACTCTGTGGTAAATCTGCATGGAGTAGACAGTTTTCAAGTTCTCAGAATGGTCTGCTTGAGGTTTCAACAGAGGGAGTTTTTCCTTACCACTGTCACCTGTCTGCTTACTCTAGGTGGTTGGTAAGATTGGACCTTACTTGTGTGAAGCGCCTTGAGGCAGCTTTGTCATGATTTGGTGCTATATAAATTGAAATTTATTCATGTGTTTCATCCTGTTATTTCAACGCTGGACACACACACTGACATGAAGTGTTTGTACACCCTGCTCCTGTCACATTCCGCCAGTTAGCAAGGCAGTTACCTTTTGCCTTTGAATTACGCATAACTGTAAAATCAGTAGAATTTGCGTAAAGATAATCCAAACAATATTTTTGATGTAGAGTGTCACCTGACTATTTAGTCATTAAATTTCAAAAGGATTAAATAACAAATTACACAAATGTGAGCAAACATGTAACTCCCATGAATCAAAGATGAAAGTGTACACATGAACAAGAATGATGCACTTCGTCATCAACTTTGTTTGTGGCAGGTGTAGCTGGTGACTGTAGATTACTTTATTTGCCACCTTCTGAATGTTTGTGCAATATTTGTAGTTTATTCTGCTATTTGTTTTCATATTATCTGAGTTATGCACTGATCACAGGATCTTGCCACAGTTGTCATTGTTACTATAAGGTTCTGGTATCCCTATTAAACTGAAAAACAATTCATGTATTTAACTAGCTAACAATCTGTCAAGTCAAAATCCATGTTTTATACTATTTTTTTTTTTTTCAGGAAACGTCCTGGAAATTGGAGCTTTGTGGAGTATCCTGAAGAAAGACATCCCATCCTTTGAGAGATACATGGCTCAGCTCAAATGTTACTACTTTGACTACAAGTAATTTTATTTATTTGTTTTATGTGCACTTGTACCGTGAGATGTAGCACTGGGCTTTCTACACAACCTCTTTTGTTTCCTCCTTATTTAGGGATGAACTACCTGAAGCTGCCTACATGCACCAGTTACTTGGACTGAATCTGCTCTTCCTACTGTCACAGAATCGTGTATCTGAGTTTCACACAGAACTTGAAAGACTGAGTGCACGAGACATTCAGACCAACGTATATATCAGACACCCAGTTTCATTAGAGCAGGTGATGGTTAATTTCTAATTTGATTTTCTGTTGCACAATTTTATATAAGTTTATACTGCAGAGTGTGCTTTGTATTCTGCAGAGGCCAGCTCACACAGTTGCAGTACACACCTGACTGATTAGGTCTTAGTAGGTCAGGGACAATAATAACAGTAATAAATTTATTTTTAAAGCACTTTAAATGGAAAAAGAATTAAAAAAGTGCCGAACAAACATTATTTATGACTTTTGCATAGCATAACATATAACAGAAATATAAAATAAGCATCATATTTAAGTTAAATTCCTTTAAGTTGTGGTTCTTACAGTCAATTACAAAACATTAAAAATCATAAATTACTTGAATTTACTCGTATTCCACTTCTCAAAGGGCCCATCATATGGAGCAAATACCCCCTGACTTCAGGTACTGAGGGGCTGTTAGCAACACTTTTAAAATATGAATTACTGCTTTCTAGTTTGTAACAAAGTCCCCCCCGCAGCACTACTTGATTTGTTAGATATCACAGGTTCATCCTGTCATTGCTGAAGGCTGCTGTCCCACAGTCTGGCGTAGAAGAAGGTAGCAGTGTGCAGATTGGAGCTGCGTTGGCTGTTTAATTATTTGTTCATTTATTCACTTCAGTGTTATTTGTAGCTCGTTGCACTTTTGTGTGAAGGTCCTGTTGGAAGGTTCTGTGAATGAAATGTGCTGCAAAACATTTAAAGAATGTTTAAATGTATTAAGAGTGTGTTATAGTGAATTTTAGCACCTTTTTGACATATTTTACTGCAGGCAAATATCAGCCTGAAATGTCGGTATCAGCCTCCAAACCTTGTCAGCAATCAGTATCGGCTCTTAAAAATCCATATAGGTTGACCCCTAGTGCAGATACCCACTTCTCACCCTGTGACTGCATTGCTGACTATAGTTCACACACAGTGGTAGGGTAAACCTATGTTCATTTATTACATTCATTCCTACAGGTTTGATGCTACATTGGTTGTTTAAACAGTGAACATCAGAATAGTCCAAATCTGTTGCTCTTTGATTAAATTATGGTTGATTTTTATTTTTTGGCTGATGCACCTATGGAGATTTTTTTTAACCATTGAATGCACCATTTAATCTTTGATATCTCAAACATTTAATTAAATCGCTATGTTCTGCAGTTTCTGAACAAAGTACTATTTTCGACATTAAAATTACTTTTGTTATCACCTTACCTGAAGATTTCCCTGATGGCTAACTGGCTTTGTTGTTAATGTGCAATGTGCTAACCTTAGTTTATTTTCTGTCACATCTCTGCCCTTTCAGTATCTCATGGAGGGAAGCTATAACAAAGTATTTCTCGCCAAAGGCAACATTCCTGCTGAGAGCTACACCTTTTTTATAGATATTCTACTTGATACAATTCGGTAAGGATCAGTGTTTTAACCACTCTCACTATTATGTGTCATTTGTTGCACTGGCAGTCTGTTTCCACATGTTGCATAATAAAAGATAATCTTTTTGAGCCACTGCAGTCTGCTTTTAGAAAATATTCCACAGAGACAGCTCTCACAAAGGTGGTGAGTGATCTTCTGTTTGCAGTGGATTAGGACACCACTATGGTTCTGGTGCTGTTAGATATTGTGGATCATCATATTCTTCTCGATAGGCTGCAGAATCATTTTGGGATTACTGGGAGTGCCCTTGCATGGTTTGACATCATACCTGACCAGCCATTCTTACTGTGTTTTATACGATAACACTACCTCTAACCTTAGTGACACGAAATCTGGAGTTCTACAGGGGTTTGTCTTAGGCCCCCTGCTTTTCTCCCTTTACATAGCACCCCTTGGGAACATATTGTGGCGTTTTGGGACTACCTTTCACTGCTATGCTGATGATACTCAGTTATACATGCTGATAACTGCTGGTAATCTCATCCCCATAAATTCCTTTGAAGATTGCCTTGCATCAGTGAAAAACTGGATGTCTAGCAATTTCCTGCTTTTAAACTCTGATAAGACTGAAATTATGGTTCTTGGTCCAGTGAGACATTGGCATCAATTTGACCAAATTAAATTCAAATTAAAAGTGCCTGCTTAGTGCATAATGCAGAAAAGACAAACAGCTGTGCGTGTGTGTGTGCGCACGTTTGAACGCTTTTTTTATCATGCAGAAACAGTGAAGAACTGACATTTGCCAATTGGTGTGCTTATGTATTTTGGGTCAAGGATGAACGACACCAAAACAGAACATTAATAGCAGCAATACTTTTTAGAGAAGCTACATATATTAGCTAACAACACTGAGGGCCCCTTCACACATAGTACGAATGTGGTCGAATTGTGCATGAAGCAGGAATCGTATGCAATATGTGTAAAATCGTAGCTGCCTCCAACACTTCGTACACGTGTTGCTACAACTGTTTGTTCACACCAGCGGCTGAAAGACAGACTGTGCCCTGTGAGAGTCCATTTGATCCTTCTTGCGGCAGGTGTCGGCCAAAATCCAAGTGACACGCATGTACATCTAACGCCTCTCGCTTGGCACTTAGAAAATGTAGTAGGGGTGCCGGAAAAAATCGATTCACGTCCGAATCGCGATTAATTTTTATTAAGATTCTGAATCAATCCAAAATGTCCAAGAATCGATTTTTAAAAAGCATTTTTTTAAAACTTTTTCTTGGTTATTTGCTGCGTGTACTGTTTGTTAGGCAACTGCCTCCATACTACAGCGTCCCCGCGTGCTTCAAAACATTCGTGAGCTGCAGCTTAGCATGGCGGATGAAGAGCTAATTCAGCCAGCACCGTTTTTGCTGAAGGCAAATGTTTGGGCGCATTTTGGATTTTATTATTTGCTGCGTAAGAAGGAGCTTGACATGACCTATACAGTGTGCAAAATGTGCAAAATGAAAGTCAAGTACAGTAGTGTTCAGAATAATAGTAGTGCTATGTGACTAAAAAGATTAATCCAGGTTTTGAGTATATTTCTTATTGTTACATGGGAAACAAGGTACCAGTAGATTCAGTAGATTCTCACAAATCCAACAAGACCAAGCATTCATGATATGCACACTCTTAAGGCTATGAAATTGAGCTATTAGTAAAAAAAAGTAGAAAGGGGGTGTTCACAATAATAGTAGCATCTGCTGTTGACGCTACAAACTCAAAACTGTTATGTTCAAACTGCTTTTTTAGCAATTCTGTGAATCACTAAACTAGTATTTAGTTGTATAACCACAATTTTTCATGATTTCTTCACATCTGCGAGGCATTAATTTTGTTGGTTTGGAACCAAGATTTTGCTCGTTTACTAGTGTGCTTGGGGTCATTGTCTTGTTGAAACACCCATTTCAAGGGCATGTCCTCTTCAGCATAAGGCAACATGACCTCTTCAAGTATTTTGACATATCCAAACTGATCCATGATACTTGGTATGCGATATATAGGCCCAACAGCATAGTAGGAGAAACATGCCCATATCATGATGCTTGCACCACCATGCTTCACTGTCTTCACTGTGAAGTGTGGCTTGAATTCAGAGTTTGGGGGTCGTCTCACAAACTGTCTGCGGCCCTTGTACCCAAAAAGAACAATTTTACTCTCATCAGTCCACAAAATATTCTTCCATTTCTCTTTAGGCCAGTTGATGTGTTCTTTGGCAAATTGTAACCTCTTCTGCACGTCTTTTATTTAACGGAGGGACTTTGCGGGGGATTCTTGCAAATAAATTAGCTTCACACAGGCGTCTTCTAACTGTCACAGCACTTACAGGTAACGCCAGACTGTCTTTGATCATCCTGGAGATGATCAATGGGTGAGCCTTTGCCATTCTGGTTATTCTTCTATCCATTTTGATGGTTGTTTTCCCTTTTCTTCCATGCGTCTGTTTTTTTTTTTTTTTGTGTGTCCATTTTAAAGCATTGGAGATCATTGTAGATGAACAGTCTATAATTTTTTGCACCTGCGTATAAGTTATCCCCTCTTCAATCAACTTTTTAATCAAACTACGCTGTTCTTCTGAACAATGTCTTGAACGTCCCATTTTCCTCAGGCTTTCAAAGAGAAAAGCATGTTCAACAGGTGCTGGCTTCGTCTTTAAATAGGGGACACCTGATTCACACCCGTTTGTTCCACAAAATTGACGAGCTCACTGACTGAATGCCACACTACTATTATTGTGAACACCCCCTTTTCTACTTTTTTTTTACTAATAGCCCAATTTCATAGCATTAAGAGTGTACATATCATGAATGCTTGGTCTTGTTGGATTTGTGAGAATCTGCTGAATCTACTGGTACCTTGTTTCCCATGTAACAATAAGAAATATACTCAAAACCTGGATTAATCTTTTTAGTCACATAGCACTACTATTATTCTGAACACTACTGTACTTTGGAAACACTTCAAATCCGCAAGCCCACATGCTATGCCATCACCCGGAGCTAAAAGAAGCAGAGCAGCGGTATCTGCCGACTACTGACCAGCTGTTCGCTAAACTGCCAGCCAACTCTAAACGAGCAAAGCAGATAAGTAAATTTACATCTTTAGAATCACTTGATTAACCTTGTAAAGCTGCATTTTCTTAAACATAAACATTTTTTAAGTAATATAACTCTTTCTCTGAGTTCTTTCAATCGCAAATCGATTCTGAATCGAATCGTCACCCCAAGAATCGGAATCGAATTGAATCGTGAGTTGTTGTAAGATTCACATCCCTAATTCGTACTATTAGCACAAAAACAGTCAGCAGTTGAGCTGCATGTGAAATTTGTCTAAGTGCCCCCACAAGTGTGGCTTTGCAAACAGCAACACATGTGGGCCCAATCTCAATTATCTTTTGTATCCCCTTCCCCATGGCCCTGCCCCTATGCCTACCCCTTTAAAACAAAAGTAAGGCGAAGGGGTATGTCTCTAGCCCTATGAATTGAGACACCCCTCCGCCTTACGGGGGGAAAAAAAAAACTGCCTGTCTCAAGCTGCCGTCTTCACTGGTTTTTAGACAACCGAAGCGCAACTTGTTGCAGTGGCCTGTTTGCTCTTTTGATTTTCTCGGTTTTCTACGTAAATGCAAAGAAATAGAAGAAGTTGCAGATTTCTTTGACGCATCGCAATCATGTCTGTGAAATTTGTGGTATAAAATTATTAATTTAATTAATTAGTAATTTATAATAATAATATGAATTAATTAATTAGTAATTAATGAATGTTAATAATATACAATTATAGACTTTTGATGAGGTGTACCCGTGATTATGCGGACCTGGTCAGGATGGGGTTCACCGAGAACTGTTATTGAGAACTGTCCGAGGCCTTGGCCGAGGTGAACCTCATTCTGACCTGGTCCGCATAATCACGGGTACACCGAAATTAAAAGTCTATAACTGTTTTATTATATGGTAAACAAGAAAAGTGCTAGTTTGTCAAACATACTAAAACTGAAAAATCAATCTCAAGTTTCAACTCTTTATTATTACTGTCATACTGCACCAACAGGTCCAAAATACTTTATGAGCACAATCTCTAAAGCCCCTTTCACACCGGGGCTGCCTCGAGCTTCCTGTGGTGTCATGATGACGCAGGAATGTCTGCGTCAGGTGCACGCAGCATTGGGCAGAGAGAAGGTGAGAACGCAGTCTGCAGGTTCTCTGCACAGAGGAATCAGAGTGCAGTTTGGCTGCAGACAGACTGTGCACTCTGATTTATCTTCTGGTTTATATTTGTGCTGAGCTGCAGGTCTGCGCTCTGAGTTCTGTTATAGTTTATCTTTCCTACTTTGACCGTGAGATGCGCGTGGTCACGCGCGTGAACGAACCGATACTTGATGTGGACATGTCCTGTTTCTGTCAATCAGTCTGTGAGCAGGACTTTTATGGACTGTATTTAAACACATTTGTGAGAGAAGACCGATGAGCTGCTGCAGCCAGCAGCGTTTTTTTTTCTGTGCCCTTAGTTTTTACTGCATTGTGTACACGGCGTCTTCATGACGCCACATGATGCAACTCGAAGCGGGCCAAAGTAGGCGTGGTATCGCATTATCTGATTGGTCGTTATCAATAGAAGGCGTTGCTCGATTGGCTAGCCCTACGCGGCACTCGAGGTGTACTCAGCTCCACCAGCAGTCAACTTGGCATGTGGTACAGCTCAGAAAGTGGCGAATGGGCCAATCAGAAGTTGGCAAAATCACATACCCTATAATAATGCTAATAATAGTAATCATTAATATTGTTAATTGATTAATCATTAATTAATCATTAACTGATTGATTAGTAATTAATTAATTAGTAATTAAAATAAACAAACACTTGAAATATATCAGTCTGTGTGGAATTATATAAGTTTCACTTTTTGAATGGAATTACTGAAATAAATCAACTTTTTCGTGATATTCTAATTATACTGTATGACCAGCACCTGTATGTATGTTATGGGCTGCATCTAGTTCTGTTAACCTTATATTTCTTTTTCAAATTCTCCCATTTTTTGCATCCAGCACTATTTCCTTTAGAAATTTCCTTGACAAATAATAGCAGTCTGGTAGGACGTCAGGTTATGTGTTACACATATACATGTGTGTGTATATATTTTCCATCTACCTCCCATTCATGAAACTTCTCCTCATTTTCTGCCCGAAAGCTTATTAGGAGACGAGTGCGCTCAGGGCTCCCTGTTTGTTTATAAAATACACACGTCTTACAGACCTTGAAATCCAACAGCAGGGATCACTATTATCCAAAGATTTATGAACACACAAATTAATGTGCTTATCCTTTATCATGATTTTTCTCCATTGTGAGATATAAAAGTGTCTTATCATCGTGTTCGTGTGTATGTGCATTATAATGCCTCAGCACATGAGCAAAGTTCCGATATTCCTCAGAACGATAATATATGCAACATGCATCTAGCAGTATACACTTTGCTGTCATAGGCAATTGCCTGTAAAGTTTTTTGGCAAGTTCTGACTTTCTAAACAGTGTAGTTTGTAATGAAAGCCGCTTACATTTGTGCGGCTCTTTCGGCGCCATGTTTGTTTTGTTGGAGACAGCTGTAAGCTCCTCCTACCCCTCTAAACGGAGTGTGCATCCAGATTCACTCCATTTGGAGGGGTTTGTAGCCCTCCGCCTACCCCTCCACCTCACTCCAAAAAGAGAATTGAGACACCCCTCTGTCTCTCGTGCCCGCGCAAAATGGAGGGGAAGGGGTAAGGGCAAGGGCTGAGGGGTAGAATTGAGATTCAGCTGTGGTCTGCATGTGTGTTGCGCTCCCACTCCCCCAACACGTGGTGTGCTGGGGGGCACACTTGCATAAAATATAAGATATATATGCTGCATAGACATGATCACATGGGGGCCGGTTAGGCAGGTCAGAGCGCACACAGCACGGGGAGGTACCTGTCAGCTGCTGACTACAGACTCACTGACAGCTACATAACACAGACACACAGTTACACGTTGGTGTGTGCACTGAACTGACAGTGTGTGGCCGCCGACAGGAGCAGCTGTGGAAATCTGTGGTTCTGGGCAACCCAGCTGGAGAACACGTACCGTGTTTGGACGGACATGAATTAACAACTGTCCACTGTGACACGCGTGTGTCTGCTTGCTGTCCTCACATGGAGAGACATAAAACATATATTGCTGTTGCGACGGGCTGCAGCAAGCACGCGCACACCGCGTACATTGACAGGCTACCCCAGTTGAAACGGCCCGTCAAATCATAACACGCAGCAGGCGATTTGAATGTCAAGTCACCCACCTGAGCTGTGTTCCACATGACGCTGTGTCTGTCCTGCAGTGTGCCGTCCACAGGACACGCGTGTCGAGTCGGACATGCCAGGCCAGTGGATGTGGACATAAGAGTACCCTGCTTGTAGATGACCCATGGGTCATCTACAGAGGAACAGATGGCTCATACTTTTATTGCCCACAATTCAATAAAATGTGGTGTTTTTATATGGTGTGTGGTTTTATTTATTTTTTATTATTTAAATACGTCAATGTCCTTGATTTCAGGCATTTTCCCGCACCTTTTACAGGACAGTGACGGTAACTCGGTGGTAACGTTTCTGGTTGGCATTCAGAGCTTTTGGAAATTGCAGGTTCTAATCCCATGGGTGGCATGTATTTCTTTTTTTTTTTTTTTTTTCCAAAGCAGGTGTGTTCCCGCATGCACAAAACCGTCACAGCATGTATTTTTTATTTATTTATTTATTTCACACAGCTGTAACCACATTGCGCGGCTGCTCGCACTGTGTTCCCGTGTGCACAAAACCATTGCAGCAGGATCATTCAGGCCTACCCGTCGGCTTGATGTTTTCGTGGTTCACTCATATGCGCTGTTCCCCCCGTGATTCTCCCTGATTTGTACTTATTCATACTATGTGTGAAGGGGCTTTGAACAATGGACATTGGTATTTACATTCTAGACTCACACTTCAATCTATATATTAAAGCATTTGTGCATGATTTTATTTAGTAAGCTCAATGTAAGTACATAATATAATTGTAAATACATTAAAAATGCATGGATGACACAAAAAGTAAAAAAACTTATTTCCATTGTGGTCCATTTACAACCCCAATTCCAATGAAGTTGGGGCGTTGTGTAAAATGTAAATAAAACAGAATGATTTGCAAATCCTCTTCAACCTATATTCAGTTGAATACACCACAAAGACAAGATATTTAATGTTCAAACTGATAAACGTTATTGTTTTTGTGCAAATATTTGCTCATTTTGAAATGGTTGCTTACATTTCACAAAAGTGGTGACGGGGCAACAAAAGACTTGGAAAGTTGCTGAATGCTCAAAGAACACCTAATTGGAAACAGGTGAGTGTCATGATTGGGTATAAAAGGAGCATCCCCAAAAGACTTGACCGTTCACAAGCAAAGATGGGGCGAGGATCACCACTTTGTGAACAACTGTGTGAAAAAATAGTCCAACAGTTTAAGAACAATGTTTCTCATGTTCGTCGCTACATCTACAAGTGCAAGTTAAAACTCTACCATGCAAAGCAAAAGCTATACATCAGCAACGTCCAGAAACGCTGCCACCTTCTCTGGGCCCGAGATCATTTGAAATGTACAGACGCAAAATGGAAAAGTGTGCTGTGGTGTGATGAGTCCACATTTCAAATTGTTTTTGGAAATCATGGACGTCGTGCCCTCCAGACAAAGAGGAAAAAGACCATCCAGATTGTTAACAGTGCCAATTTCAAAACCCAGCATCTGTGGTGATATGGGGGTGTGTTAATGCCCATGACATGGGCAACTTACACATCTGTGATGGCACCATCAATGCTGAAAGGTACATCCAGTTTTTGGAGCAACACATGCTGCCATCCAAGCAAGTCTTTTTCAGGGACGTCCCTGCTTCTTTCAGCGAGACGATGCCAAGCCACATGCTGCACGTGTTACAACAGCGTGGCTTCGTAGTAAAAGAGTGCGGGTACTAGACTGGCCTGCCTGCAGTCCAGACCTGTCCCCATTGAAAATGTGTGGTGCATTATGAAGCACAAAATACGACAATAGAGACCCCGGACTGTTGAACAACTGAAGTGGTAAACATACCACTGTCCCAGCTTTTTTCGAAACGTGTTGCAGGCATCCATTTTAAAATTAGCAAATATTTGCACAAGACAATAAAGTTTATCAGTTTGAACATTAAGTATCTTGTCTTTATGGTGTATTCAATTGAATATAGGTTGAAGAGGATTTGCAAATCATTGTATTCTGTTTTTATTTACATTTTACACAACGTCCCAACTTCATTGGAATTGGGGTTGTAAAAACGAAATGACAAAATAGAAGTCAAAATAAAATAATAATAATAATACTGATAGTAGTAATAATAATATTAATAATGCGTATATGATAACAACAACCTGGTGCAGGGGTAGTGGCCAAGTTGGTAGTGCGCTTGGTTTCAGTGCGGAAGGTTCTCGGTTCAAATCCCACCTCTGGATCTGCTGTGGTGACCCCAAGTGAAAACAAGGGAGCAGCTGAAGGGACTTTAATATGATAACAAAAACCTAACCAATTTATAAATACATTAAGGCAGTAAATTAACATAAAAATATGTAATTAAAATGAATAAAAGCGTTGAGTTCTTCAAAAAACTGTTGAGGTCTAAAGTCACTTTGACACTTGGATGAATTTAATCCCCGCATTGTCGCACAATTCATCATGCCAATGCAACCCGCTTTGTCCCATTTGACGCAGCTTTATGTAAAATAGTTATTTCATAGCGGATGACGGATTTGGTCTTAAATTCACTGGTGAAACCATCTGTTATTGCTCCTGGAATTGCATAGAAATTATTTACAGCTGCAGCTTTTCTCGTGTGCTTCATGACATGGAGAATGCATTTGGAATTGTCTCAAAGGTAATTATTTCTAATATTTATATTGTAATGGCTTGGTAAAACAGTTGCATAATCCTTCTTTCTTTTGAGTTTCATAATGTATGTATAAAATTATTGTTCATTGTGGATGTAACGTCTCATAATCGTTCAGCTGCACTTCGGCAATGAGACGCATTGACTCACAGTGACAGTGTTTTCGAATAGATTGCACAATGTTCACATGTAGTCCACAAAATTAATGCATGCCAGAGAGTTTGAACAGTTCAAAATTTTGTTTGTGTACTTGCACACAGCACACACATGTCACGTACAGTTTACGAGTTTACTCTCTGGTAAGTGTCAAGGTACCTTTAAAGTTCTAAAAACATTTTGGAATCACACACCATTCCAACTCTTTACAGAAACTTTGTGCAATTTATTACCACCCTTGCAAAATGTCAGCTACCTACTTTATAAACACTGCCCAATCTACAGTCTGTGGATCCCCACAGGCAATGCGCGAGTATGACCTTATTTCTCTATTCAAACACTGTACATTACTGTCGAAATATGACTTGCTGTAATTCAATTTATTTTTTTTGTATAGTGCCAAATCATAACAATTTTACCTCAAGGTGCTTAAGGTAGCATTGTTGAGCAAGCATACAGGTGATAGTGGTAAGTAAAAACTCCCTCTGGTGTTTCTGAGGAAGAAATCTCTAGCAGACCAGACTCAGGGGGGTGACCCACTGCTTGGACCATTCTCACAGTTACAAGGTCTTTAAAAAAGATGAGGGGAAAACAACAAAAACAGTGAAGCAACAAAAAGAGAGTCTGTTATTGAGAACTGTCCATCTTGGTTCTTAGTCTACCTCCGGGTCTTGAATAGGTTTTAATTGCTAAGTAAAGCTATCTTTGGGCAGATTTGCCATTCCTCTTTGCAGCACCTCTCAAGCCTCAGGTTGGATGGGGAGCGTCGGTGCACAGCCATTTTCAGATCTCTCCACAGATGTTTTATTGGATTCAGGTCTGGGCTCTGGCTGGGCCATTCAAGGGCATTCACAGAATTGTCCTGAAGCCACTCCTTTGATATCTTGGCTATGTGTTTAGGGTCATTGTCCTGCTGAAAGATGAACTGTCACCCCAGTCTGAGGTCAAGAGCGCTCTGGAGCAGGTTTTCATCCAGGATGTCTCTGTACATTACTGCATTCATCTTTCCCTCAACCCTGACTAGTCTCCCAGTTGTTGCAGCTGAGACATCCCCACAGCGTGATGCTGCCACCACCATGCTTCACTGTAGGGATGGTAATGGCTAGGTGATGAGTGGTGCCTGACTTCATCTAATCACACCAAAGACTTCAATCTTTGTCTCATCAAACCAAAGAATTTTGTTTCTCTTGATCTGAGAGTCCTTCAGGTGCCTTTTGGCAAACTCCAGGTGGGCTGCCACGTGCCTTTTACTAAGGAGTGGCTTCTGTCTGGCCACTCTACCATATAGGCCTGATTGGTAGATTACTGAAGAGATGGTTGTCCTTCTGGAAGGTTCTTCTTTCTCTACAGAGGAATGCTGGAGCTCTGACAGAGTGATCATCGGGTTCTTGGTCACCTTCCTGACTAAGGACCTTCTCCTCATTTGCTGTTTAGACAGGTGGTCAGCTCTAGGAAGAGTACTGGTGAATCTGAACGTCTTCCATTTACCGATGTTGGAGGCCACTGTGCTCATTGGGGCTTTCAGAGCAACAGGAATGTTTCTGAACCCTTCCTCAGATTTGGGCTTCAAGAAAATCCTGTCTTGGAGGTCTACAGACAATTCCTTTGATTTCATGCTTGTTTTGTGCTCTGACGTGCACTGTCAACTGTGGGACCTTATATGTAGACAGGTGTGTGTCTTTCCAAATTATGCCCAATCACCCGAATTTACCCCAGGTGGGCCGTAGAAACATCTCAAGGATGATCAGTGGAAACAGGATGCACTTGAGCTCAATTTTAAGCTTCATGGCAAAGTCTGTGAATGCTTATGTACATGTGGTTTCTTAGTTTTTTATTTTTAATACATTTGCAAACTTTGCATTAAAATTTCTCACATTGTCATTATGGGGTATTGTGTGTAGAACTTTAAGGGGAAAAAAAATGAATTTCATCCATCGTTGAATAAAAAAATGTGACGGACTTCCGGGTGAGCGCTTTAAGATGGCGGTCTAGAACCTCGACGGTCCTGATCAGATGTTAGAAAAACTCCACAAAACTCGATAAATTGACTTTGTACATGTTTATAATGACATATTATGCGTGGAGTTAGATCAAAGAAGAGACAAGGGGGTCCAAAAAACGACAGCCAAGAGAAGATTAATTCTTCAAACGCTGAGGACCAGATAACCATAATGCAGGCCGTAGAGCCAGACGAAGGAAGCGAGCTAACTACTGCTAAAGCCTTACAGAATTTATGCGGTAATATAAAAGAAATGCAAAATTACATTAACGTAATGAAGAGGGATATCAAACAAGATTTGAGTAACTTCAAGGCTGAAGTGAATCAGAAGCTGGAAGAGGTGAGCGCGGATATTCGCAACCAGAGCTCAAGGCTAACAGAGTTGGAACAACGTGTGGACGATCTCGAGACAGTGAACATGGATCTGAGGGACACACTGCTCGATTGTCTTAAACAGCAAAAAACACTTCAGGACAAAGTTACCGACTTAGAAGGGAGATCGCGCCGCAACAATATCCGCATTTACGGTGTTAAAGAAGGGGCCGAAGGGAGCGCTATGTTAACGTTCATGACAGCATTCCTAAAAGAACAACTCTCCCTGAAGGAAGACCTGGATCTACAGATACAGAGAGCACACCGGTCATTAGGTCCGAAACCCCGGGATAATACGGTAACAAGATCTATCTTGGTCAATTTTTTCACCTACGACATGAAAGAGAAAATATTAAAAGCGGCATGGGAAAAAAAGATAACCTTTGAGGGTAACAGGATCGCACTTGCACATGACCTGCCGACAGAAGTAAACAACAAGCTTAAAGAATATAAGCACATCAAGAAGATCCTCAAAGAGGCAAAGATTCGTTTTCAAACACCGTACCCGGCTAAGATGAGGATCCACTGGGAAGAAGGTCCATGTTTGTACAAGGATGCGACGGAGGCGGCTGAGGACATGAAGAAAAGGGGATACTCCGTACAAGTGCCAAGCCCGAGAGATGAGGATGGGCCTCGACTTTCCAGAGACACACACTGGAACAAAGTGAGCTGTTCACACATTGATCGCGCCCGTGAGAAACTCCGTGAATTCCAACGACAGCAAGTATAATCTGTTTAACAATGAGACCTACTTAATGTCATCTGAATATTTATAACTAGAAGACTATGTCTCGTTGACCCCCTGTCAACTAAACTTTTTAGTGATGATCAGGATAAATAAATAACTGTTTGCTATGCTTAAAGGAGAAGGAACACTGTTTCAAGTGGAAAAGGAGACCCTATCATGGATGGGATTATCTCTCCTACAAGACTGGATAGGACGTACTGGGTGGATAGGGCAGAACGAGGCCCTAAGGTTGGAAGTCTTTATTTCATTCTTATTTTTGTTTTTTTTTACTTTTACTTGTTCACGTTCAAATGGTTTTTGTTCTTATTGTGTAGTCGGCGTAAGTAAACAGGTGTACGGGTATGACTAATAATAATTTTAGAGCAGCTTCATGGAACATTAATGGTATGAACAACCCTATTAAGAGGAGTAGAGTAATGTCCAAAATAAAAAAGGAGAAAATTCAAATTATGTTCCTCCAGGAAACTCATTTGTCTTAAACAGAACACGAGAAATTAAAAAAATATGGATTTAGAAACACTTACTACAGTTCTTATAAATCAGGGAGCAAAAGAGGGGTAGCGGTTTTAATACATAATTCTCTGCATTTCGAATTTATTAAACAAAAACGGGACAGCGAAGGCAGGTATATAATGGTGCAGGGAAAAATAGAGGATAAATTGACTACTCTCCTCTCCGTTTATTTTCCACCACACTGTGATCGGCACTTCCTGGGTAAAATCCTAGAAATAATATCCTCTGAGTCACAAGGTATATTAATATGCGCAGGTGACTTTAACACAATATTGAATGCAAATGATACAACCAACAATAAGAGGACAGTCACACCACAGGGTAAGCTGTTAAAGAAGGGCTTGGACGATTTACATTTACTGGATGTATGGCGGGAGATACATCCATTTGAAAAAGATTTTACCTACTTTTCCCCCCCTCATGCAGTATACTCAAGGATAGATCTCTTCTTGGTATTCAGGAATGATAGACATAGAATAGAAAGCTGCGATATAGGTACCAGGGATATATCAGATCATTCACCAATTTATTTAAAGCTTCATCTTGACAATAGACCTAAAAAGACAATATGGAGATTAAACACAAGCTTATTAAATAATAAAAAAGTTATAAAAGAGGTCAAAGCAGAAATAAAAATTTTTTTACAGCTAAATGACAATGAACAAGTTAACCCTAATATTTTATGGGACACTTTAAAAGCTGTTATAAGAGGGAAATTTATATCATTGAGTACAGCTATTAAGAGGGCAAAAGAAAAACAACTTAATGATTTGGAAAACACATTAAAAAATTTGGAAAGTGAACATATTAGGAATCAATCTACTCAGACCCTTGATTTAATTCGACAGATAAAGACAAAAATTTCAGATATCCATAAGAAGAGGAGGAAAAGAAATATAAATTCTTGAAACAAACATACTACGAAACAGGACCAAAGGCAACAAAATTACTGGCTAGGAAAATCCGCAAAAAAACAAATGCAACAGTCAATACACACAATAGTAGATCCCAGCACAGGGAAATTAGAAAACAACCTTGAAGGAATAGATAAGCATTTCAAACTTATTACAAAATTTTATATACACAGCCCGAACAAAGAAATTAGAAGAGGTTAAAACATTTCTAAATTCATTAGACTTACCATCAATTGGAGAAAAGCAGAATGAAAGTTTAATTAAACCAATTGACAAGAAGGAGCTGAAAATGATGTTGAGAAAACTAAAAAATAATAAAACACCAGGTACAGATGGCCTGCCAGCCGAGTGGTATAAATGTTTGAAGAATTATTACCGGTATTATTAAAATCACTGAACTGGACACTAAAGAAAATGACTATACCACCTTCATGGTCAGAGGCGATTATCACAGTTATACCTAAGGAAGGCAAGGACAAAACACTGTGCAGCTCCTATAGACCAATATCAATTTTAAATCAAGATTATAAATTATATGCACTAATAATATCCAACAGACTGAATTTATTTATTTCGGAATTGATTGAAGAAGATCAGACCGGATTTGTTACTGGTCGACAAACTCAGGATAACATAAGACGCTCTCTACATATAATTCACCACATTCAGAGCAAAAAAAAGAGAAAGCAGTACTGGTTAGTTTAGATGCTGAAAAAGCCTTTGACTGTGTTAGCTGGGAATATTTATTCTTAGTTCTGAAACGTTTCGGTTTTTCTGAAAGCTCAATGAATAGCATCAAAACATTATACTCAGCACCCACAGCAAGAATAAAGATAAATGGACGTTTAACAGACCGAATAAAGCTGGAGAGATCCACTCGTCAGGGCTGCCCATTATCTCCTACTTTATTTGCTTTATATATAGAGCCACTAGCCCAGGCTATAAGAGGAAATAGCAATATTCAAGGCTTAGAAATAAATTCAAGAGAACACAAAATAGCACTATATGCAGATGATGTTCTTTTATACCTCTCGAATCCAGAACAATCCATTCGGGCCCTCTTAGACCTATTAGACACATTTAGTAGTTACTCAGGATATAAACTAAATATAGGTAAAACCCAAATTATGACTTTTAACTATACACCTTCAAAAGAGAATAAAAATAGAATCACAGTAGACTGGTCTAAGAAAGCAATTAGATACTTGGGAGTATGGCTTACTCACAATTTAGGAGATTATATAGGAAAACTATGACGATGTAAATAGGAAGATTAAGGAAGACCTCACACAATGTACAACATATATATTAGATCTTAGAGCAAGAACAGAGGTGATAAAGATCTCAATACTGCCCAGGTTATTATATTTATTTATGTCATTACCTGTTAAAATTCCTCAAAGCAGTTTCATGAGTGGGATAAACAAATATCCAGATTTATTTGGAAAGGTCACAGACCTAGAGTTAAATACTGTACACTGAAGATCAAAAAAGAAAAAGGAGGACTTTCTCTTCCTAGCCTACACGACTATTATCTCGCGGCCCAACTTAGGGCAGTTATACTGTGGTGTGATGACACAAATGAGGCTAGATGGAAAGAAATAGAAAGGAAAAACGGAGATATTCCAATACAAGCTTTGATTGGCGATTATAAATTGGCGGAGGCATGTCAAAAAGATTTAAGTCCGCTGGTTTCTTTTACATTATCGATTTGGTTCGGGGTGGTGAAAAAATGAAAAATCTGGGATCAGATAAGAGTTTTAAGATGGGCTGCATTCGACTCAGAGTTCATACCTAACCAAATGGACTCAACATTTAAAAACTGGTCTTATAAAGGTATAACTGCATACTGTAAATTATTAAATAAGAATGCCATGCCGAGTTTCCAAAATTTACAACAGAAATTTAATATAGAAAACAGAGATTTTTTTTTTAGGTACTTACAGCTACGTCAGTACTTATTTACAAAAGTGGTGAAGATAACAGAATATAATGAGATAACGCGTTTGGCTACACAAACATACCACAATCAATGCAAATCGATCATTTCTAAACTCTACCAAGGTCTATTGAATGGCAACCGTAAATCAACAGATTATATTAAAAGAAGATGGGAGAAAGAACTAGATAAGAATATTTCAGATGAACAATGGGAAAATATGTGTAAATCAGCAATGTCTACCTCTTGTTCTTCTTATTGGAGGGAATTTTGTTGGAAATGTTTGGTCCGATTTTTCATAACCCCAAAACAACAAAGGAGAAATTCGGGAGCTGTTAAGTGTTGGAGAGACTGTGGGGACATGGAGGCCAACCACAGCCACACTTTTTGGTCCTGCTCAAAAATTGCTGGATTTTGGAACAGTGTCATACTAGAAATTGAACGGATTATGGATTTAGAACTGTTGCAACCCATGTCGACATTATTATTAGGAGACCTCCCAGAGGAAATTACAAAAAATGACAGATATCTAATTAAATGATGGAGCTGCTGCCAAAAAAATGATTACCCAAAAATGGCTTCACCCAGATCCACCAACGTTGGAAGATTGGCTGAGAAAACTTGAAGAAACTCGCAAGATGGAAAGACTAACATATATGCTTAGACTACAACCAGATCTCTATGTAAGAAGGTGGGGGAAATGGCCTAATTACATGGATCTGATGAATGATTGATCTTAAGCTCCTTCCAAATGTCATATAAATTACTGTTCATAAAACTTGTTAAGTTTTTGCTCATGTTCATCCCTGACTTCTGTTTATATCATTCATTGGATAGATTATGTTACATTAGCCGACTGTTAATATGTTGTTTTGTCATTGTGAAATTGTTATGAAATGTTTGTATAATCAATTGTGAAACCTAATAAAAATCAAAAGTATTAAAAAAAAAATGACATGAGTGCAGCGCTTTAAGTACTTTCTGGAGGCACTGTAAACAGACAATGCCTTGGAAAACCTTGTTTATTTTTGTGTGGAAATTACTACTTGATTTGCCGGTAAGAAGATCATAGCACTTGCAACATCCATTAGTTACAGACTTGGTGTGTATTTGAAGTGATATGAAATATGTCTTTGAAACTGTCACCGTCCCAACCTTGAGCCTGTTACAATTCTGTGTTTATCACACAGAGGGGTACTGATGCATACTGTTGATCTTTGTGAATAATTTAAGAATGTTGCATATTTTAAGACTATTGCATTGCTTTTAAAATACAAACTCTGGCTCTCAAGTGATGCAGAAGCCAGGAGTTTGTGCTGTCTGCTGATACAGAGCTTTTAAAGTGAAGCAGAGAGAATGAGAACTCACTTATTTGATGACTCCATTTAATTGATCAGATCAGTTAAGAAATGCCTTGATCTGGCCTATACTGACTTTTCATCTATAAACTGTAATATTATGGGATTTAGCAGGATTTGAAGATGATGTATAACATACTTTAAAATATTGATCTTTTGTTACAGTGATGAGATTGCAGGTTGCATTGAGAAAGCCTATGAGCAGATTCAGTTCAGCGAAGCCACCCGTGTACTTTTCTTCAGTTCTCCAAAAAAGATGACTGACTATGCCAAGAAGGTACGTATGCTTACAAATGTGATTGATTGTGCAGATTTAAAGGTTAAAACATTGAGTTTATACTGTAACAAACAAAAACATTTCAGTTAATCTGTTTCAAAATGTGAACCTTTTCAGGTGACTTGGTAACAGATATTCATCCTCTTTGCCAGATAGGCACCTGCAAATTTCTCCTGGTGTATGTTTCCACAGATTTCTCAAGTAGTGCTACTTTGCAACATGTGATATATGCCCCAACCGAAGTTCATACAACTGGGGCACTAATCACTTATTTGAAAGGTGCAACTTCTCTATTTGGCAAGCTGTTTGCAAGGGAAGGGCATGCCTGCTTTGAAAATACAAAAGAGAAAAATTTAATTGTGAGTTCTTTTAAAAATTCCCAAACTGCAAACTGAACAAAACGTGGCTAGAATACAGGTAGCTCGGGGCTCATGATGTCATACTTCCTCACTACATTTGTGTGCTGTGGCGGTCTTCATTGGCGCTGCAACAGCGAGGACAACAACCTTCTTTCTCTGTGGTGCCGTCTCACCATGAAAATCCGCCGAGAGCACACTGATGTCCAGATTCAGTCTTTTTGCCAAACTGACCTTGGCTAAATGAACTGGAGCGCTGCATGGTCGCTGCGTTGAAAGCTGTCCCCCTCAGCTATAGTGCTGATTCATACCTTGCACTGGGTGTTGGCCAGTCAGAAGCCCAGTCTGAAGCGTCGAACAACTTTGCAGGCATCTTTCTCAGCACTCAGACACCACACAGGAATAAAACAATAAAACATAAAAAACAAATGGATAGAAAATAAAAATCTGATTAAAATTAGACAGTGCAGTTTGTCAGAGAGAAGCAGTTTTAAACAGATGGGTTTTGAGTTTGGTTTTGAAAAGTGAGAGAGAGTTATGACATGTGGCACATGCAGGTCACACCGCAGGCTTTGCCAAGCCAGATCCATCTCGAAGCTCCCTCGTATGCGCTCAGATCTTTCGGATCCTGTTTTTCCACCATCAGAATATGTAAATTGCGGTCATATGGTCCTCAGATTGCACATGGACTGCCGTCGGATAGGTGTCCCATCTCGATGGTGCCCGGATGGTTTTGAACATGTGCATCACACTCTAGGCCGCCAGCCAATTTTGACCAACTGTGTGGACTTCCGCATATGGCTGTCAGAATGTTTTGGAACTGAAATCCGACACTTCTCGGATGTGCGCCAATTCGTCATTCTGACGCCATTCTGTGTGATTCTGGCTATGTGTGACGGGGGTATAAGAAGTGCTTTGATTTTGTCACACGTTCAGTGACAAAGTTGTCAGTGCTTATCTCATCTGAGTTATTGTTCTGTCATTTGCTGCTAAAAAGAAAAGTATACCCTGTTATCAGCGTGTTCAGAATAAAAGACACTAGACTGTTCATACCATTCCAGTATTCTTGAGATGCATAATAGATTACAATAAAAAAAAAAAACAGATTTTGCTTGGATCTCAGTATTTTTAAAGAAAGCTGTGTTATGAGGCTCCCCTCAGTTATTGCTAATCTTGTGGATTCAGATTTGTGTGGTAGACTTACTGTACTTGTTTTTCATTCAGGAGAAATTTTATTTTTCCTTGGCCAAACAATTTTTTTTTTTCATTCTTCTTCTTTTTTTATTGAGCTTTTGTGGAATGAAATATTTTACCTGATAATATCAGAGTTAAACTGTGCTTACATATCTTAAAGTGTATGTGACACTAGGGATGGGTATTGATAAGATTTTATCGATACCATCATCGATCTGATTCCCTTATCTATACCTCTTGTGAATTTTCTATGTACTAAAAGTAGGCTTTACAGGTTCTCTATGTCAACAACATTTTATTGAGTCATAAAATAAATATGAAATTGGTCACTGGATCCTTAAACTCTGGACATAATAAACTCTACATGATGGATCCTTGATCTCTGGACATAAATAGAAATAAAATATGTAGTTTTTGTCAAAATTATTTCCTTTAGACATTATTGGCATGAATGTCTTACATACATACATAAATCTCTCCATACATCTGAGCTGAGCTCTTGCAGCTGGCTGCGCTGCACATCAGGATGTAATTCATAAAGAATGCAGGACGTTCATTTGGTAGGAAAAAAAATGTTTTAGGTCGATTGTAGTTTATTGTCTGTATTACAGCGTGTGGGAAAGAGGTGTCATTTTATTTAAAGCGGCAATTCGTTTTGAAGTATTAATTCCAACCGGACTCTGTCTCGGCAGAGAGCCGTGCAGTGTTTGGAGCTGTGCCAATGGAACAAGAGTCCCAGTTAGTGACTTTAATCCACACAAAAGTGACTCATGATTAACATAATTTAATGGCTTTGAGAGGGGTTAAGAAGTGGACTTGCTGCTTCTGAAGACCTGTGAATCAAAGAACCAATGAGCCAGTGGATCGAAGGCATTGCTTCAGTTGTTTCAAGCTTAAATTTGGAGTCAACGTGGTCGGAGCTGCACTATGTTTTCGGTGTCAGAACAGTTCATTTTGCTAGCAGAATGGTAGGTGGAACACTTATATTGACAAGCACGTTGGCATGTTTTCCGTGGCTTCTCCACCTGACACGGATGGAATAATGTTGCGTGCAGACTGAGACGTTATGAGCACATGAGGCGCTGCGAGTCTTTTAACTTGTAAAAGCGGCTCGTTAACAACAGAGACTCGACCCATCAGCCGCAATAACGGACTACAGCCGATGCTGCTGGCACCAAAGTCCCGTGTGACAAATGGACTTTTCTTCAACCAGGACAGAAGGAATTAAATTATTTTTCAGATGTTGTTTTGTGGATGAGTTTAAAGATGATCTCACTAAAACAGACAGGTAAGAGTATATTATTTACTTCTTGTGTGAATGGTTTTAATATATAATAACGTGTTACGAACACCATGTTTGAGCACAAGGGTGTCCATAAGTGCACGTGGCACCAGGACACCCTGAGCCGGAGGTCAATGATCGACTTTGTAGTCGTATCATCTGACCTTCGGCCACGTGTCTCGGACACTCGAGTGAAGAGAGGGGCAGGGCTGTCGACCGATCACCACCTGGTGGTGAGTTGGATCCGCTGGGAGGGGAGGAAACCGGTCAGACCTGGCGGGCCCAAACGTATTGTGAGGGTCTGCTGGGAACGACTGGCTGAACCCTCTGTCGGCGAGGTCTTCAACTCCCACCTCCGGGAGAGCTTCTCCCAGATCCCGGGGGAGATTGGAGACATGGAGTCCGAGTGGACCATGTTCTCCACCTCCATTGTCGATGCGGCCGCTCGTAGCTGTGGTCGCAAGGTCTCTGGTGCCTGTCGCGGCGGCAATCCCCGAACCCGGTGGTGGACGCCGGAAGTAAGGGATGCCGTCTAGCTGAAGAAGGAGTCCTACTTATCTTTGTTGGTAGGTGGGACCCCGGAGGCAGCTGACAGGTACCGGCAGGCCAAGCATGCCGCAGCCCGTGCGGTCACAGAGGCAAAAACTCGGGTCTGGAAGGAGTTCGGGGAGGCCATGGAGGAGGACTATCGTTCGGCCTTGAAGAGATTCTGGCAAACCGTTCGACGCCTCAGGAGGCGGAAGCAGCTCTCCACCAGCACTGTTTACGGTGCGGGTGGGGAGCTGTTGACCCTGACTGGGGATGTTGTCGGGCAGTGGGAGGAATACTTCGAGGATCTCCTCAAGCCCATCGTCACATCCTCCGAAGAGGAAGCAGAGACTGGGGACTCAGAGGCGGACTCATCCATTACCCAGGCCAAAGTCACCAAGGTGGTTAGAAAGCTCCTTGGTGGCAAGGCTCCTGGGTACCTTAAGTCTGGATGTTGTGGGACTGTCTTGGCTGACACGCCTCTGCAACATCGCGTGGCGATCGGGGACAGTGCCTCTGGATTGGCAGACCAGGGTGGTGGTCCTTCTGTTTAAGAAGGGGGACTGGAGGGTGTGTTCCAACTATAGGGGGATCACACTCCTCAGCCTCCCCGGTAAGGTCTATTCCAGAGTACTGGAGAGTAGAATTCGACCGATGGTCGAACCTCGGATTCAGGAGGAGCAGTGTGGTTTTCGTCCTGGTCGCGGCACACTGGACCAGCTCTATGTGCTCCATCGGGTGCTCGAGGGTTCATGGGAGTTCGCCCAACCAGTCCACATGTGTTTTGTGGATCTGGAGAAGGCGTTCGACCGTGTCCCTTGGGGCACCCTGTGGGGGCTGCTGCGGGAGTACGGGGTTCGGGGTCCTTTGCTAAGGGCTATCCGGTCCCTGTACGACCGCAGCAGGAGCTTGGTTCGCATTGCCGGTAGTAAGTCAAACCTGTTTCCAGTGCACGTTGGCCTCCGCCATGGCTGCCCTTTGTCACCGGTTCTGTTCATTATTTTTATGGACAGAATTTCTAGACGCAGCCAGGGTGTACAGGGGGTCTGGTTTGGGAACCACAGAATCTCGTCTCTGCTGTTTGCGGACGATGTGGTTCTGTTGGCTTCGTCAAATCAGGACCTTCAGCATGCACTGGGGCGGTTTGCAGCCGAGTGTGAAGCGTCCGGGATGAAAATCAGCACCTCCAAATCCGAGGCCATGGTTCTTGACCGGAAAAAGGTGCTTTGCCCTCTTCAGGTTGGTGGAGTGTCCTTGCCTCAAGTGGAGGAGTTTAAGTATCTCGGGGTCTTGTTCACAAGTGAGGGACGGATGGAGCGTGAGATCGATAGACGGATCGGTGCAGCATCTGCAGTGATGCGGTCGCTGTATCGGACCGTCGTGGTGAAGAGAGAGCTGAGTAGGGGGGCAAAGCTCTTGATTTACCGATCGATCTACGTTCCGATCCTCACCTATGGTCATGAGATTTGGCTCATGACCGAAAGAACGAGATCGCGAGTACAAGCGGCCGAGATGAGTTTCCTCCACAGGGTGGCTGTGCGCTCCCTTAGAGATAGGGTGAGGAGCTCAGTCACTCGGGAGGAGCTCAGAGTCGAGCCGCTGCTCCTCCACGTCGAAATGAGTCAGTTGAGGTGGCTCGGGCATCTTTTCCGGATGCCCCCTGGACGCCTCACTGGAGAGGTGTTCCGGGCACGTCCCATTGGGAGGAGGCCCCGGGGAAGACCCAGGACATGCTGGAGGGACTACATCTCTCGGCTGACTTGGGAACGCCTTGGGGTTCCCCCGGAGGAGCTGGGGGAGGTGTGTGTGGATCGGGAGGTCTGGGCGGCTTTGCTTGAGCTGCTGTCCCCGCGACCCGACTCCGGATAAAGCGGAAGAAAATGGATGGATGGATATTTTACTCACAACACCCCATAATGACAACATGAAAAAGTTGGGGGGGGGGGGTATTTTTTTAATTTTTACAAATTTATAAAAAAAAAAAACTACTATTAATACATTTGCAAAAATAAAAAAAAAAACTATCACATTGTCATTTTGGCATATTGTGTGTAGAATTTTGAGGAAAAAATGAATTTCATCTATTTTGGAATAAGACTGTAACATAAAATTTGGAAATAGTGACGTGCTGTGAATACTTTCTGGACACGCTGTAAAGGCTCTAGAAAAGCTGTCCCCCTTAAATGTGTTTATACTGAAGTATTTAAATGTGTAGGTTCAAGGCTTTCTATTAGAAAAGAGCAACAATGGTTAGTGAGTGAAATATAATCTTGTTCAGCAGGAGAATTAGCTGTTTCATAAGCTCTCTCCACCTTGTTTTACCTTAAATCTGAGGATGTGGTTGCAAAAGGGTTTATAATAAAAGGTAGATAGCGAACAGCTTACGATTTGGCCGTGAAAAAAAATTCAGTCAGAAAACTTTTGTTTATCTTTAATCCTTGTGTCTCAAGAACCAGTTGACCAATTTCATTCATATTTAGCATAAGGGTGATTTGTGGGTACCGGAAGGATATGATGACTCCGGATAAAGTGGAAGAAAATGGATGGATAATAACGTGTTACGCTACTAACTTACAGTGCATTAAATGTATTCAAGAAGGATACAATATTTTAAATATTTTCACTCCCTCGTGACATTTTTCAGATTTGAAATTGTTTCTGGGGGGGACAAAAACAAAAATCCACACTTCCTCGTCACTTTTTTCTGATGTCACATATACAACCCCTGGCAATAATTATGGAATCACCGGCCTCGGAAGATGTTCATTCAGTTGTTTAATTTTGTAGAAAAAAAGCAGATCACAGACATGACACAAAACTAAAGTCATTTCAAATGGCAACTTTCTGGCTTTAAGAAACGCTATAAGAAATCAGGAAAAAAAAATTGTGGCAGTCAGTAACGGTTACTTTTTTAGACCAAGCAGAGGGGAAAAAAATATGGAATCACTCAATTCTGAGGAAAAAATGATGGAATCATGAAAAACAAAAGAACGCTCCAACACATCACTAGTATTTTGTTGCACCACCTCTGGCTTTTATAACAGCTTGCAGTCTCTGAGGCATGGACTTAATGAGTGACAAACAGTACTCTTCATCAATCTGGCTCCAACTTTCTCTGATTGCTGTTGCCAGATCAGCTTTGCAGGTTGGAGCCTTGTCATGGACCATTTTCTTCAACTTCCACCAAAGATTTTCAACTGGATTAAGACCCGGACTATTTGCAGGCCATGACATTGACCCTATGTGTCTTTTTGCAAGGAATGTTTTCACAGTTTTTGCTCTATGGCAAGATGCATTATCATCTTGAAAAATGATTTCATCATCCCCAAACATCCTTTCAGTTGATGGGATAAGAAAAGTATTATTGATGATGTAATGACAGCCATCTCCCCAGTGCCTTTACCTGACATGCAGTCCCTTTCATCAATGACTGTGGAAATTTACATGTTCTCTTCAGGCAGTCATCTTTATAAATCTCATTGGAACGGCACCAAACAAAAGTTCCAGCATCATCACCTTGCCCAATGCAGATTTGAGATTCATCACTGAATATGACTTTAATCCAGTCATCCACAGTCCACGATTGCTTTTTCTTAGCCCATTGTAACCTTGTTTTTTTCTGTTTAGGTGTTAATGATGGCTTTCGTTTAGCTTTTCTGTATGTAAATCCGATTTTCTTTAGGCAGTTTCTTACAGTTCGATCACAGACGTTGACTCCAGTTTCCTCCCATTCGTTCCTCATTTGTTTTGTTATGCATTTTCGATTTTTGAGACATATTGCTTTAAGTTTTCTGTCTTGACGCTTTGATGTCTTCCTTGGTCTACCAGTATGTTTGCCTTTAACAACCTTCCCATGTTGTTTGTATTTGGTCCAGAGTTTAGACACAGCTGACTGGAACAAGCAACATCTTTTGCAACATTGCGTGATGATTTACCCTCTTTTAAGAGTTTGATAATCCTCTCCTTTGTTTCAATTGACATCTCTCGTGTTAGAGCCATGATTCATGTCAGTCCACTTGGTGCAGCAGCTCCCCAAGGTGTGATCACTCCTTTTTAGATGCAGACTGAGCAGATCTGATTTGATGCAGGTGTTAGTTTTGAGGGTGATTCCGTAATTTATTCCTCAGAATTGAGTGAGTCCATATTTTTTTTCCCTCTGCTTGGTCTAAAAAAGTAAGTTACTGACTGCCACAATTTTTTTTTTCCTGATTTCTTACAGTGTTTCTTAAAGCTAGAAAGTTGCCATTTGAAATGACTTTAGTTGTGTGTCATGACTGTGATCTGCTTTTTTTCTACAAAATTAAACAACTGAATGAACATCCTCCGAGGCCGGTGATTCCACAATTTTTGCCAGGGGTTGTAGTAGAAATGTTTTTTTAATTAGTTGATTATGACCAAAGAGCTGGCAAAAAAAAAACCCAAACAAAAAAACAGTTTATCACCTCCACCCATGCCGAAATTGCCTGCGTTAGTTTATATATATATATATATATATATATATATATATATATATATATATATATATATATAATATTTTTTTTTTTATAATCACCATTCTGTGTTCTGAAATCTGACAATATCATCACTGTTGTCAGACTGAAGGTTTTCCTCCAAAGTTTATTGTCATCTAAATAAAGCTCTAAACTATAACAGTGTCCCCCACAGCTGCTTCAGAAACACCTTCAGACTGGGCTTAAAAAAAAATAAAAAATAGCTCCACACTAGAAACAAAATCGTCCGAAAACAGCTCGACCTTGGCCGTGTTTACAATTGATTTGGGCTTGAATTAGCAGGTGCCGTTCAAGTGATGACGTAGCAACAATATGGCTGCGGCTGAGGGCTGAACAGGGCTGAAATAGAGCGCAGGCTTCAGACAGCTGTAGTTTATCGTTCACCTGCGCACTTATCATTGACTTTTATTGTTCAGGATTTTTTAAAAATATCAACATTTCATCATTTTATTGATTATTTGTGCACATTTCTTGGTGTCACCTCCACTTTAACTTCAGCCATGCAGTTGCTGATCTTAGAAGAAAATCTCATACGCAAAACCAAACCACAGTATGCAACAACGCAGATTAATTCATAACAATTAAAAAATGCACACTTAATTTGTTTGATTTGGCATTTCTGGATGTTGTTGATGTATGGCTTTCGCTTTGCGTGGTAGAGTTTTAACTTGCACTTGTAGATGTAGTGAAGAACTGTGTTAACTGACAGTGGTTTTCTGAAGTGTTCCTGAGCCCACACGGTAAGATCCTTTACACAATGATGTTGGTTTTTAATGCAGTGCCGCCTGAGGGATCGAAGGTCACGGGCATTCAGTGTTGTTTTCGGTCTTGCTGCTTACGTGAAGAAAGTTGTCCCCCCCCCCCCCCCGCGAAAAAAGGTACATTCATGTCACGAGGGACTGAAAATATCAGCTATTTTTAAAATAAATATTGTTTCCTTCTTGAATAGCGTAACACATTATTATTTAATATTAAAACTATTCGCACAAGGAAAAAAATAATATACTCTTACCTGTCTGTTTCAGTGAGAGCATGTTTATTTTGATGAAAATATGTGAAAATAATTTAATTTGTTGTCCTGGCAGAAGAAAAGTCCATGATGTTGTCTCTGCTGTACTGATCCGCGACCGACACAGTCCACAGCTTATGGTTCGTGTTTCTGCTATGAATGGATCCCCTTTTTCCACCGTGAGCCGCTTTGCGCTTCAAGTTGAGACTCGTAGCACCTCATCTGCTCCTAACATTCCAATCTGCACGTGACGAAATTCCCTTGATCCAAAAACAATAAAATCAAATAAATTAAGTGAAAATAGTTCTGCCTCCATGTGGAGTGTGGAATCCGCTCAGTCAATATAAGTGTTTCCACCTGCCCATCGAATAAGATTCTGCCGGCAAGAATAACTGTTTCTGACACAGAAAACACGGAGCAGCTTCAACCCGAACCACCTGATGTAAACAGGTATGTGAAAAATCCATAAATTAATGGACAATTAAGGTAATGGTTCCGGAGCTGACGGCACTTCCTCCTCCTTCTTGTCCAATGTCGGCACGCCAGGAAGTTCCTGTTTTTTTAGTGGCGCACAGTTCAAAATCCAAATATTTATCTCTTCAAGAACTGTGCAACAGGAAAGGCTAAATGTCAAACTGTTTCATTTTAGTCTTAAATATTCATGAAAACATGGCATTACGTGTCGCCTACACTTTAAACCAGACTTTGCTACGGGCTGTAAATGGTTCTAACGCAGCTGCAAAGTGTCTTAATCTAGTTTTATTGTGTTAAACTAGAAATTATCAAATTTTCAGTGGTTGTAAGCTGTTCTACACTCTAGATGAAACAATTAAAATAGTGCTTAAGAGCTCTATGCAAATGATATAATGTAATAACCTGGTTAAATATACTGGTTTTCAAAAAATTGCAAAAACAAAAAAAAAGGTGTTTTAGTCTGTTTGGGCAAAACAAGTAGTTTAAAGATTTGTTCTTTAATTCAGGGTAACTGTTGTGTGCTGTTTGTCTCAGTTTTTCTTAGATTGTATAGTACTACAGAGTAGTTTGATTTGGATAAGCTTACTAGTCAACAAATTCCCAATTTTATTTACTTTTTTATTAATATTACTTTATATATTTTTTATGTTAATCATAGTTCCCATCTCCTATTCCTTAACAAATTATTCTTATGGTTAGTTTTCTGGCACTGAACTGCTATTCCTACATTGATTCTTTCTACAAAGAATAAAAGTGCCAACAGCGCAGACTGATGCTCGTCTCATTTCAGCGAGGATGGCGTCTGAGCGCAGATGGCTATTACTCTTTCACCAGTCAACAGCAGCGGACAGAAGAGGTGACCATCCCCTCCACAGAGCTGGCACAACAGGTCATCGAATATGCACGACACCTGGAAATGATTGTGTAATCTGCCCCCAGGAAGACACGCAGCCATGTACAGGCGCACTCAGACAGACACACACACACACACAGCTGATCCGGCACTCGTCCTGAGGGACCGGCTCATTTGTCATTCCTGTGTTGCTTAATTGTTCAGGTTATCTGCAGTTAACTTCACTGTTGGCAATTTGATTACATTCTGTATGGTGAGAAGTTAACCTAAAAATAGTCTGCCATCTGTATCTGCATTTATTAAATAAATATAAGTATCCTGTCAGGTTTAACACAAGAGCTGAATTACTTTATTCAAACTGTTTTGTTCAGCATTGAGAAATGGGTTGTTTCTATTTGGTGTCAGAAAAATGAGAACTTTGCGTCCATTTAAACTGGAGAAAAATTTAGTACAGTTGCCATCCTGCAAGTTTTCCTTTCAGTCTCTCACACACAACTATGACAACACCTCAACGTTTCCCCCCTAATTTAAGCAAACTGTTTTGTATACAAATTTCATTTTCTTTTTAGTGGAGCTGACAGAAGTGTATTGCCCTTGCCTTGTATCCTAGCAACTGACAGAAATGCCATTGAAGTTTGAGTGTTTCTAAATGGCAGTGCCACTTCCTCCCTAGATGGTTTGTAATCTATTTGATCTGAAAATGCAAATCTTTGTCTGCAATAAATGATCAAGACAAATAAACTTCTTTTTTTTTTCCTTTCAAATTAATGTGCTGTTTTTATTTACTTTTCAGGTATCATGCCATTTGTGCTGTGACTTCAGTAAAGCAGTATTTAGCAAAGCAGTACTTATTTAGTGGGGGGGGTTATGTGAAAATGTGGTAATCTGTCACTGATGGGTATCTCCTACCATGTTTGTCCCCTTTAGTGTTGAACATGCTATAAATGCTGTGGTGACCTTGACCCTACACAGGTAGTTTATGCATGGATCAACCATATGAATATGTTGGTTTATTTATTGATTTAACAGCCCCCCACCCCCACACCTCCCCCAGTAGAATGTGGGGAAAATGCCACGTTGTATTTCAGATGTCCGGCAGTTATTTGCAAACTCTGGTTGTCACATTGAGGTGACCCACTAAATGCTGCAGAACTGATGTTGGTCTGCATCCTGCTTCTGATTATTTCAACATTACTGTACCTGTAAAAGTGGATAAACACGAGTTTGAGACTCACAAGTGATTTAAAGTTAAGACCCTGCTCTGGTGGTAATGGGTGGAACTGAGTTTTCCTATTCATCTTCACTTCTCTGTGTTAATGTCTTTGTGACTTTTTCTGCATCTGTGGGTTTTTTTTCACATCAGCTTCATGTACGAGGTCTGTGATAAAAGTAACGGACCTTATTATTTTTTTTCAAAAACCATATGGATTTGAATTACGTGTGATTACATCAGACATGCTTGAACCCTCGTGGGCATGCGAGAGTTTTTTCACACCTGTCGGTTACGTCATTCGCCTGTGGGCAGTCTTTGAGTGAGGAGTGGCCCACCCTCTCATCGTTTTTTCATTGTTTAGGAATGGCTCAGAGACTACTGCTTTGTTTGATAAAAAATTTTTCAAAAACTGTAAGGCACAACTGAGTGGACACCATTCGATAAATTCAGCTGGTTTTAGGTAAAAATTTTAACGGCTGATGAGAGATTTTGGTCTGGTAGTGTCGCTTTAAGGACGGCCCATGGCGCCTGACGGCGATCTGTGCTCCGAGGCAGCTGCGTCTCGCCGTTTCAAGTTGAAAACTTCCACATTTCAGGCTCTGTTGACCCAGTAAGTCGTCAGAGAACAGAGAACTTTCAGAAGAAGTTGGCATGAGGAGTTTATTCGGACATTCCATTGTTAACGGACATTTTGTAATGAAAGAATGTGTGGGCCGAGTCGCATGTCGGGCCGGACCCGACCGCGGGTGGTCGCGACAGGAAAAACACCTCTGTTGGAAACCTTAACGGGCAAGTTGGAACATGCCCAAGCTGTTAAACAATTTCTCAGTTACTCACTTGTTGAAAGCCATCAAAAGCCGCCTGAATTTTACAAATGGTTTCCAACACGGAGGTGTTTTTCCTGTTGCGGCGCACACAGATTCGCCGAGTCGTCACGGAAACGACTCAGTGAATTTGCGCGCACGTCTTCTTTACAAAATGTCCTTAAACAGTGGAATGTCCGCATAAAGTCCTCATGCCGGCCTGTTCTGAATCTTCTGTTTTCTCACGACGTCCTGGGTGAATTAAGCCTTAAATTAGGATGTTTTCAGGTCGAAACAGGCCGACGACAGTGCCTGGAAGCGCTGCACGACGTCCCGCTCCGTGGGAAGTCCTTACAGCGACAGAAACACCCCATAATCTCTCATCAGCCGTTAAACTTTTCACCGAAAACCAGCTTAATTTCTCGAATAGTGTCCACTTGGATATTCCTTCACAGGTCCAGAAAAAATGTTGATAAAGCAACGCGCAGCTGCGGCTATTCAGACAAAGAGATTCCGACGGGCGGGGTGGAGCACTCCTCACTCAAGGCCTGCCCACAGGCGAATGACGTCACCGACACGCGTGAAAAAACTCACGCATGCGCACAAGGGTTCAAGCTTGTCTGACATAAAAACATATGAATCAAATCCATTTATTTTTTGAAAAAAATAAAAAGGACCGCTTTTTTCATCACAGACCTCATATGCGGGATAAAGGATCCTCTTTGCATGTGTTGGTGATGCTCCAATTGTTGAGTTGTTTCTCCTGTTTTACTTTCAGACCATTTCGTGGCCTTTCTTGCAGGTGTAGCTTCTTGCAGCAGTTTTAGTGGCCTCTTGATCCACATGGTGTACAGAATAAAAGTGTTATTGTGTTTTGTATCTGCTTTAGTATACATAATTTTATTTTCAAGCGTTATTTAATCCTGTCTTATGCTGCTCGAAAAGGGCACTCGAAAGCAAAAAATAAAAATATTAATCTTGTCTTCCTGTATGGTTGTGAGGTGACAGCTAGATGTTTTTGTTACCAGGTGAAATCGCTGGAATGACTGTTTAATGGTTAATTGATAGCTGAGCTCTGTCTCTTGCATTGTGAGGAAACATTACCTAGGACATTCTGGTAACATGGCAACAAAAAATGGTGGTGATTTCTGTTCGTCTCTCCAAAAAAGGGTATAATTTCAATTTTTTTTTTATATAGCGCCAAATCACAACAAACAGTTGCCCCAAGGCGCTTTATATTGTAAGGCAAGGCCATACAATAATTATGTAAAACCCCAACGGTCAAAACGACCCCCTGTGAGCAAGCACTTGGCTACAGTGGGAAGGAAAAACTCCCTTTTAACAGGAAGAAACCTCCAGCAGAACCAGGCTCAGGGAGGGGCAGTCTTCTGCTGGGACTGGTTGGGGCTGAGGGAGAGAACCAGGAAAAAGACATGCTGTGGAGGGGAGCAGAGATTGATCACTAATGATTAAAAGCAGAGTGGTGCATACAGAGCAAAAAGAGAAAGAAACAGTGCATCATGGGAACCCCCCAGCAGTCTACGTCTATAGCAGCATAACTAAGGGATGGTTCAGGGTCACCCGATCCAGCCCTAACTATAAGCTTTAGCAAAAAGGAAAGTTTTAAGCCTAATCTTAAAAGTAGAGAGGGTGTCTGTCTCCCTGATCTGAATTGGGAGCTGGTTCCACAGGAGAGGAGCCTGAAAGATGAAGGCTCTGCCTCCCATTCTACTCTTACAAACCCTAGGAACTACAAGTAAGCCTGCAGTCTGAGAGCGAAGCGCTCTATTGGGGTGATATGGTACTACGAGGTCCCTAAGATAAGATGGGACCTGATTATTCAAAACCTTATAAGTAAGAAGAAGAATTTTAAATTCTATTCTAGAATTAACAGGAAGCCAATGAAGAGAGGCCAATATGGGTGAGATATGCTCTCTCCTTCTAGTCCCCGTTAGTACTCTAGCTGCAGCATTTTGAATTAACTGAAGGCTTTTTAGGGAACTTTTAGGACAACCTGATAATAATGAATTACAATAGTCCAGCCTGGAGGAAATAAATGCATGAATTAGTTTTTCAGCATCACTCTGAGACAAGACCTTTCTAATTTTAGAGATATTGCGTAAATGCAAAAAAGCAGTCCTACATATTTGTTTAATATGCGCTTTGAATGACATATCCTGATCAAAAATGACTCCAAGATTTCTCACAGTGTTACTAGAGGTCAGGGTAATGCCATCCAGAGTAAGGATCTGGTTAGACACCATGTTTCTAAGATTTGTGGGGCCAAGTACAATAACTTCAGTTTTATCTGAGTTTAAAAGCAGGAAATTAGAGGTCATCCATGTCTTTATGTCTGTAAGACAATCCTGCAGTTTAGCTAATTGGTGTGTGTCCTCTGGCTTCATGGATAGATAAAGCTGGGTATCATCTGCGTAACAATGAAAATTTAAGCAATACCGTCTAATAATACTGCCTAAGGGAAGCATGTATAAAGTGAATAAAATTGGTCCTAGCACAGAACCTTGTGGAACTCCATAATTAACTTTAGTCTGTGAAGAAGATTGCCCCATTTACATGAACAAATTGTAATATAAGTAGTGACTAATACTAATATATGTAGTATAAGTGTTCTGAATCTGAAATAGACACGTTTTTAGTAGGAATTTGGGAAACTTGGTACAAATCCTTCTTATAGGTTGGTAATACACACATTTTAATATCATTCAACTTGGACTCATTTTACCAGAGTTATGCATCTTGACGAACAAATGTAGACTCCATAAGTTTCATGCTTGGGTGCTTGCATTCTAAAATCAACTGCTCGCACACTTTTAGATTGAATTTCATGGAGCTTTGTACAAGTCCTTGTCATAGGTTTATAATTCGAGCGAAGCAACGTGCAAGCAGTGTGAGCTTGCGCATGGTACAGGGTGGCTTAAAGAGGAAATGCCAAATTTTTAGTCCACAGTGAAACAGGAAATGGTCAAATGTTGAGCACTTCCGGGAATGCTCATCTGAGAGGCGGTGTACACCTTGACAGTTCTTGAGGTAAGTCAATGACTAGTGTGTAACTTACATGTAAAAATATTTTGATCTTTGAAAATAAGTAAGCTGAAGGGTTTTAGCCATCGAATGCTCCTTTGAACCATTTTACTGAAAATAAAGTCTGAAGGACCTAAATGACATGGTTAGATGGGGGAGGAACATGTGAGAGGAAAAGTAAAAAAAAAAAAAAAGCTTAAAATGGCAGGAGGTTAAGAGGGCCCGAGTTGGGTGTTCTGAGTGGCAAAGCCCCCCAGAAGGTGAAGAGTTTTAGTCACACTAATGCTCCCCAGAACCATTTACTGAAAAAAGTCTGAAGGACCCAAATGACACGGTGAGATGCTGAAGAGCTTTGCTTCATGTCTGCAACATACATATTACGTACATTGTAAACAGCTGGACCAGCTCATAGAACAGCCATTCATTACAGAAACACTGCCCAGCTGAAAAACAACTGTCTTCAGTTAATAATTATACATGGAATAAAAATGTCAATGTTCCATCTAGCATCTCCAGACCTGACGGCGTGTTCTGTCTACAAACTTCCAAAGGCATCACTGGCTTCCCTTCATGTTTTGCAAACTGACTGAAGTGTCCATGCCTCAATGTATTTGTGTTGGCTTATTCGTAGCTTTGGAGGCCAGGCTGGGCGAATTGGAGACTCGGCTCCGCGCCTTGGAAAATCCTACAGCTAGCCAGGCCCCTGTAGTCGGTGCGGACCAAGGTAGCTTAGCCACCGTTAGCTGTCCCCCAGCAGATCCCGAGCAGCCGGGAAAGCAGGCTGGCTGGGTGACTGTGAGGAGGAAGCGTAGTCCTAAACAGAAGCCCCATGTACACCACCAACCCATTCACATTTCTAACCGTTTTTCCCCACTCAGTGACACACCCGCCGAGGAACAAACTCTGGTTATTGGCGACTCTGTTTTGAGAAATGTGAAGTTAGCGACACCAGCAACCATAGTCAAATGTCTTCCGGGGGCCAGAGCAGGCGACACTGAAGGAAATTTGAAACTGCTGGCTAAGGCTATGTGTAAATTTGGTAAGATTGTAATTCACGTCAGCAGTAATGACACCCGGTTACACCAATCGGACGTCACTAAAATTAACATTGAATCGATGTGTAACTTTACAAAAACAATGTCGGACTCTGTAATTTTCTCTGGGCCCCTCCCCAACCGGACCAGGAGTGACATGTTTAGCCGCATGTTCTCCTTGAATTGCTGGCTGTCTGAGTGGTGTCCAAAAAATGAGTTGGGCTTCATAGATAATTGGCAAAGCTTCTGGGGAAAACCTGGTCTTGTTAGGAGAGATGGCATCCATCCCACTTTGGATGGAGCAGCTCTCATGTCTAGAAATCTGGCCAATTTTATTAAACCCTCCAAACTGTGACTATCCAGGGTTGGGACCAGGAAGCAGAGTTGTAGTCTTACACACCTCTCTGCAGCTTCTCTACCCCTGCCATCCGCCCAATACCCCATAGAGATGGTGCCTGCTCCCAGACCACCAACTACCAGTAAAAATCTATTTAAGCATAAAAATTCAAAAAGAAAAAAATAATATAGCACCTTCAACTGCACCACAGACTAAAACAGTTAAATGTGGTTTATTAAACATTAGGTCTCTCTCTTCTAAGGCCCTGTTAGTAAATGATATAATAATTGATCAACATATTGATTTATTCTGCCTTACAGAAACCTGGTTACAGCAGGATGAATATGTTCGTTTAAATGAGTCAACACCCCCGAGTCACACTAACTGTCAGAATGCTCGTAGCATGGGCCGAGGGGAAGGATTAGCAGCAATCTTCCACTCCAGCTTATTAATTAATCAAAAACCCAGACAGAGCTTTAATTCATTTGAAAGCTTGACTCTTAGTCTTGTCCATCCAAATTTGAAGTCCCAAAAACCAGTTTTATTTGTTGTTATCTATCGTCCACCTGGTCGTTACTGTGAGTTTGTGAATTTTTCTTTCGGAAAGCGCTGTAACTAGGTTTAAGGATATGATTCCTTCTTTGTTATGCTCTCCAGTGACACAGTGCAGAGTAGCTACCTAAACTCTGTGAGTGGGATAGATTATCTCGTCAATAGTTTTACATCCTCATTGAGCACAACTTTGGATGCTGTAGCTCCTCTGAAAAAGAGAGCCTTAAATCAGAAGTGCCTGACTCCGTGGTATAACTCACAAACTCGCAGCTTAAAGCAGATAACCCGTAAGTTGGAGAGGAAACGGCGTCTCACTAATTTAGAAGATCTTCACTAAGCTTGGAAAAAGAGTCTGTTGCTCTATTAAAAAAGCCCTCCGTAAAGCTAGGACATCTTACTACTCATCATTAATTGAAGAAAATAAGAACAACCCCAGGTTTCTTTTCAGCACTGTAGCCAGGCTGACAAAGAGTCAGAGCTCTATTGAGCCGAGTATTCCTTTAACTAGTAATGACTTCATGTCTTTCTTTGCTAATAAAATTTTAACTATTAGAGAAAAAATTACTCATAACCATCCCAAAGACATATCGTTATCTTTGGCTGCTTTCAGTAATGCTGGTATTTGGTTAGACTCTTTCTCTCCGATTGTTCTGTCTGAGTTATTTTCATTAGTTACTTCCTCCAAACCATCAACATGTCTATTAGACCCCATTCCTACCAGGCTGCTCAAGGAAGCCCTACCATTAATTAATGCTTCGATCTTAAATATGATCAATCTATCTTTATTAGTTGGCTATGTACCACAGGCTTTTAAGGTGGCAGTAATTAAACCATTACTTAAAAAGCCATCACTTGACCCAGCTATCTTAGCTAATTATAGGCCAATCTCCAACCTTCCTTTTCTCTCAAAAATTCTTGAAAGGGTAGTTGTAAAACAGCTAACTGATCATCTGCAGAGGAATGGTCTATTTGAAGAGTTTCAGTCAGGTTTTAGAATTCATCATAGTACAGAAACAGCATTAGTGAAGGTTACAAATGATCTTCTTATGGCCTCAGACAGTGGACTCATCTCTGTGCTTGTCCTGTTAGACCTCATTGCTGCTTTTGATACTGTTGACCATAAAATTTTCTTACAGAGATTAGAGCATGCCATAGGTATTAACGGCACTGCGCTGCGGTGGTTTGAATCATATTTATCTAATAGATTACAAATTGTTCATGTAAATGGGGAGTCTTCTTCACAGACTAAGGTTAATTACGGAGTTCCACAAGGTTCTGTGCTAGGACCAATTTTATTCACTTTATACATGCTTCCCTTAGGCAGTATTATTAGAAAGCATTGCTTAAATTTTCATTATTACGCAGATGATACGTACCCAGCTTTATCTATCCATGAAGCCAGAGGACACACCAATTACTTAAACTGCAGGAATGTCTTACAGACATAAAGACATGGATGACCTCTAATTTCCTGCTTTTAAATTCAGATAAAACTGAAGTTATTGTACTTGGCCCCACAAATCTTAGAAACATGGTGTCTAACCAGATCCTTACTCTGGATGGCATTACCCTGACCTCTAGTAATACTGTGAGAAATCTTGGAGTCATTTTTGATCAGGATATGTCCTTCAATGCGCATATTAAGCAAATATGTAGAACTGCTTTTTTGCATTTGCGCAATATATCTAAAATTAGAAAGGTCTTGTCTCAGAGTGATGCTGAAAAACTAATTCATGCATTTATTTCCTCTAGGCTGGACTATTGTAATTCATTATTATCAGGTTGTCCTAAAAGATCCCTGAAAAGCCTTCAGTTAATTCAAAATGCTGCAGCTAGACTACTGACAGGGACTAGAAGGAGAGAGCATATTTCACCCATATTGGCCTCTCTTCATTGGCTTCCTGTTAATTCTAGAATAGAATTTAAAATTCTTCTTCTTCCTTATAAGGTTTTGAATAATCAGGTCCCATCTTATCTTAGGGACCTCATAGTACCATATCACACCAATAGAGCGCTTCGCTCTCAGACTGCAGGCTTACTTGTAGTTCCTAGGGTTTTTAAGAGTAGAATGGGAGGCAGAGCCTTCAGTTTTCAGGCTCCTCTCCTGTGGAACCAGCTCCCAATTCGGATCAGGGAGACAGACACCCTCTCTACTTTTAAGATTAGGGTTAAAACTTTCCTTTTTGCTAAAGCTTATAGTTAGGGCTGCATCAGGTGACCCTGAACCATCCCTTAGTTATGCTGCTATAGACTTAGACTGCTGGGGGGTTCCCATGATGCACTGAGTGTTTCTTTCTCTTTTTGCTCTGTATCCACCACTCTGCATTTAATCATTAGTGATTGATCTCTATTCTCTTCCACAGCATGTCTTTTTCCTGATTCTCTCCCCTCAGCCCCAACCAGTCCCAGCAGAAGACTGCCCCTCCCTGAGCCTGGTTCTGCTGGAGGTTTCTTCCTGTTAAAAGGGAGTTTTTCCATCCCACTGTCGCCAAGTGCTTGCTCACAGGGGGTCGTTTTGACCGTTGGGGGTTTTTCTATAGTTATTGTATGGCTTTTTCCTTACAATATAAAGCACCTTGGGGCAACTGTTTGTTGTGATTTGGCGCTATATAAATAAAATTGATTTGATTTAATTTGATGTCATGAGGATTCAGAAAATATATAGTTTTTAGGGCTACATATTATAGTTTGGGAGTTTAATATATATGTATATATATATATATATATATATATATATATATATATATATATATATATATATATATATATATATATATTATATATATATACACCACATAAGTGGCGCGATGTGGTCATGCCAGAACATGTCCTGTGAGGCTTCATCACGGCGTTGCTTTGTGGCATGCGGCACCGCCGTGACCCGCGGAATTTCTCCGCACGTCTGTCTCAATGTGCCAAAAAAGTGCTGATGTCCACGTCTTTTCACAATTCCTGTGCTAGCCAGATGACATCCCGGGTAAAACACAGCGTCCAGTTTGGAAATGAAGGGCACATTCCACTGTTACAGGAGTTTTTGTCATGGAAAGAGGAGCGGAGGCTTCGCGCGTCACGGCGGTGCCGCATGGCGCAAAGCAACGCCGTGATGAAGTCTCACAGGACATGTTCTGGCATGTCCAGGCACATCCACAATTTCTTGGATAATCACTCGATGGAAAAACCGACAGCTCTCTGAACGGCATCTCAAAGCCATCCTGTGAGACAAAAACGGAGGTGGTTTTGTCTTGCTCCAGTAGCGAATCCATCGTGACGCGTGAAGCCTCCGTTCAGCTTTCCATGGCAAAATCTCTTGTTAAAAGTGAAATCTGCCAGAAAATGGTTGATGTCCAGCTCTTGTGATAACCAGAGAAATTGCACACGATGGTCACGGATCCATACAGCCATCCGTTTAGAAATGAAATGGTCGCTCAGCCTGTCGATGGCGGCTTCAGAGCGCGGCGCACCACCAGTCGCTCTGGGCCGTCCTTAAAGCGACAGTAACACTCCGTAATCTCTTTGAAGCCCATAAAGTTTTCACCAAAAACCATCTGAATTTCTCGAATGGTGTCCACTTTGATGTCCCTCACAGTTTCTGAAAAAATTTTGATCAAGCAAAGCGGCAGTCTCTGAGCCATTCCTAAACAATGAAAAAAACGACGAGAGGGGTGGACCACTCCTCACTCAAAGCCTGCTCACAGGCGAATGACGCAAAAGACAGGCGTGAAAAAACTCACGCATGCGCACGAAGGTTCAAGCTTGGCTGACTCAATCACACGTGATTCAAATCCATATGGTTTTTGAAAAAAATAATAAGGTCGGATACTTTTCTAACAGACCTCGTATGTCAGTATTTGTGTAAAAATAAGCAGGATATTCTTTAACAACTTTTGTTGTATTTATGATTTCATTTTAAAATGTCCAAGTACTCTTAATATTTGTTTTATTTTGTTTTTCCAATAAATCACTATAGTACTGCCTATTACAAGATTGTATAATGTTAGTTAGTTTGTGAGAGTAAGAACAAAGATTGACCAGTAGATCGAGAGCTTCACCTTTTGGCTCAACTCCCTTTTTGTCACAACAGTACGGTAGAGCAAATGCAACACCATCCCTGCTGCACTGATTCTCCAGCCAAGTGTCCCCTCACTTGTAAACAAGACCCCAAGGTTCTTGAACTCCTTCACTTGTGGCAAGACCTCATTTCCTACCCAGAGTAGGTTTCCTGTTGAGAACCATGGCTTCAGATTTAGAGGTGCTGATCTTCATCCCAGCTGCTTCACACTCGGGTGTGAACTGACCCAGTGAGTGCTGGAGGTCACAGGCCAATGAAGCCAACAGGACCACATCATCTGCAAAAAACAGTGATGAGACTCTGAGCCCACCAAACTGAAGATCCTGTTGGGAAAGTGTAGTGACATGGACCCACAACAGGGGGCGCAAATGAATGGACAATGAAAGAGTCGAATATGAACACTTTACTGTTGTGAAATGAGCACAACCACAATACAGAAGACTACAGAATTTTGCAAACAGTCAATCCACAAAGATGACGTGTGGGCAGGCTCGAGGATAGAAGACGTCTGTCCTGAGAAGAACCGGAACCACACGATTTCCTCCGCCACCGAACCCGGAGAATACTGGAGCCGCCAAGTCCCGAGTCCCCAGGTGGCCACCGTCTCCGAGTGTCGGATCTGGTACTGCTGGCAAGGAGCAGAAACAATAAGATGTGGGTGTGTGTACACCCAGTAACAACAATGGTGGAAATTCCACCTCCACCTCAAATCACACACTCGTGCAGCTCCTGTTTAACCACTTATCTGGTTGGGGTGTGAGGCGAAGCCGTCGCTAATCACACCAAACGCCAATCCAGCAGATAAGGAAACACCACAGGAAAACGGCTGCAAAAAGAGCTCAGATTATTTGTCAGAGTTGACTACAGCTGAGAAGTTACCTTAACAGGTCGAAGATATCTCGGCAACGAGGTGGAGATGACGTCCGGGTTTTATGGAGTAGTATGATGAAGTGAAGATGGGTGACAGCTGTCATGAGATAATGAGTGACAGCTGTCACCCCCGGCTGTGTCTGTGGCGGCAGCGCCCTCTCGTGCCTGAAGCCTGCACTTCAGGCAGGGCGCCCTCTGGTGGTGGGCCAGCAGTACCTCCTCTTCTGGCGGCCCACACAACAACACCCGCCCCTCAACGGGCGCCTCCTGGCGCCCGACCGGGTTTATCCGGGTGTCGGCGGTAGAAATCGGCCAGGTGGGCCGGGTCCAGGATGAAGCTCCTCTTCACCCAGGAGCGTTCCTCGGGTCCATATCCCTCCCAGTCCACCAAATACTGGAACCCCCGGCCCACTCGACGGACGTCCAGGAGCCGGCGCACTGTCCAAGCCGGCTCCCCGTCAATGATCCGGGCAGGAGGCAGCGCCGGACCGGGAGCACAGAGGGGTGAGGTGTGGTGTGGTTTCAGTCTGGACACATGGAAAACAGGATGGATCCGCAGTGAAGCTGGGAGTTGGAGCTTCACTGCGGCAGGGCTGAGGATCTTGAGGATTTTGAATGGTCCAATGTATCTGTCCTTCAGCTTAGGGGAGTCCACTTGGAGGGGGATGTCCTTCGTTGCTAACCACACCTCCTGCCCGGGCTGGTATGCAGGGGCCGGGGACCGCCGGCGGTCTGCATGGGCTTTAGCCCTCGTCCGGGCCTTCAACAAGGCAGAACGGGTGGTGCGCCACACCCTACGGCACCTCCGCAGGTGGGCCTGGACCGAGGGCACACCGACCTCTCCCTCTACCACGGAAAACAATGGGGGCTGGTACCCCAAACACACCTCAAACGGGGAGAGGCCGGTGGCAGAAGACACCTGGCTGTTATGTGCATACTCGATCCAGGCCAGATGGGTACTCCAGGCCGTCGGGTGCGCGGATGTCACACAGCGGAGGGTCTGTTCCAACTCTTGGTTGGCCCGTTCTGCCTGTCCGTTCATCTGTGGGTGGTACCCGGACGAGAGACTCGCTGTGGCCCCCAGTTCCCTGCAGAAACTCCTCCAGACTTGAGAGGAAAACTGGGGACCACGATCCGAGACAACGTCAGTAGGTATCCCATGCAGACGGACGACGTGGTAGACCAGGAGGTCTGCTGTCTCCTGGGCCATTGGGAGCTTCGGGAGGGCCACGAAGTGGGCCGCCTTGGAAAATCGGTCCACTATCGTGGGGATGGTGGTGTTGCCCTGGGACAGCGGGAGGCCCGTGACGAAATCCAGGCCGATATGGGACCAGGGGCGATGAGGCACAGGAAGCGGCTGGAGAAGTCCTTGGGACCTTTGGTGGTCTGCCTTGCCCCTGGCACAGGTGGTGCAGGCCTGGATATACTCCCGGACGTCGGCCTCCATAGACGCCCACCAGAAGCGCTGCCGGACAACTGCCACGGTCCTTCGCACCCCTGGATGACAGGAGAGCTTGGAACCGTGACAGAAATCCAAGACTGCAGCTCTGGCCTCTGTTGGGACGTAGAGTCGGTTCTTTGGCCCAGTTCCGGGATCTGGGCTCCGTGCCAGGGCCTCCCGAACGGTCTTCTCCACGTCCCAGGTGAGGGTGGCTACGATAGTGGACTCCGGAATGATGGGCTCCGGTGGATCCGACAGCTCTGTTTTGACTTCGTCTTCGTGTACCCGGGACAAGGCATCCGATCTCTGGTTCTTGGTCCCGGGGCGATAGGTGATCCGGAAGTCAAAACATCCGAAGAACAGTGACCAGTGGGCTTGCCTGGGGTTCAGCCGCTTGGCGGTCCTGATACACTCCAGGTTCCGATGGTCAGTGAAAACCGTGAATGGCACAGACGCTCCCTCCAACAGGTGTCTCCACTCCTCAAGAGCCTCTTTCACCGCAAGGAGTTCTCGGTTGCCGACGTCATAGTTCCGTTCAGCCGGGGTCAACCTGCGAGAAAAGTAGGCACACGGGTGAAGAACCTTATCGGTCTCTCCGCTCTGGGATAGCACGGCTCCTATCCCTGAGTCAGAGGCATCCACTTCAACCACAAACTGGCGGCTAGGGTCGGGCTGCACCAGAACTGGTGCAGTCGAGAACCGTCGTTTCAACTCCTTGAACGCGGCTTCGCACCGATCCGACCAGGTGAAGGGGACTTTTGGGAGGTCAGGGCTGTCAGGGGGCTAACTACCTGACTGTAGCCCTTAATGAACCTCCTGTAGAAATTTGCAAAGCCGAGGAACTGTTGCAGCTTCCTACGGCTTGTTGGTTGGGGCCAATCTCTCACCGCCGCAACCTTGGCCGGATCAGGGGCGACGGAGTTGGAGGAGATGATAAACCCCAGGATGGACAAAGAAGTGCGGTGGAACTCGCACTTCTCGCCCTTCACAAACAGCCGGTTCTCCAACAACCGCTGCAGGACCTGACGTACATGCTGGACATGAGTCTCAGGGTCCGGAGAAAAGATGAGTATATCGTCCAGATATACGAAGACGAATTAGTGCAGGAAGTCCCACAAGATGTCATTAACCAAAGCTTGGAACGTCGCGGGGGCGTTAGTGAGGCCGAACGGCATGACCAGGTACTCAAAATAACCTAATGGGGTGTTAAATGTCGTCTTCCACTCGTCTCCCTTCCGGACCCGAACCAGGTGATACGCATTCCTAAGATCCAACTTTGTAAAGATTTTGGCTCCATGCAGGGGGGTGAACACGGAATCTAACAAGGGCAACGGGTATCGATTGCGAACCGTAATCTCATTCAGCCCCCTGTAATCAATGCATGGACGGAGTCCGCCATCTTTCTTGCCCACAAAAAAGAAACCTGCACCCATCGGGGAGGTGGAATTCCGGATCAGCCCGGCAGCTAATGAGTCCCGGATGTAGGTCTCCATTGATTCGCGCTCAGGTCGTGAGAGGTTGTACAGCCTGCTGGACAGGAACTCCACGCCTGGAATCAAATCAATGGCACAATCATACGGACGGTGCGGGGGAAGGGTGAGTGCCAGATCCTTGCTAAAGACGTCAGCAAGATCATGGTACTCAACCGGCACCGCCGTCAGATTGGGAGGGACTTTAACCTCCTCTTTAGCCTGTAAACCGGGAGGAACTGAGGAACCTAAACACCTCCGATGGCAGGTTTCGCTCCACTGAACCACCACCCCAGACGGCCAATCAATCCGGGGATTGTGTTTCAACATCCACGGGAAGCCCAAAATCACTCTGGAGGTAGAAGGAGTCATAAAAAACTCGATCTCCTCCCGATGATTTCCAGACACCACCAGAGTTACAGGGTGTGTCTTGTGCGTGACTAAAGGGAGAAGGGTGCCATCTAGTGCCCGTGTCCACCAGTGCTGGGGCTTGAAGGGTTACATCCCCGCTCAGGATTGTAACTGGGAGTCGTGTGGAAATATGTGTGTGTCCCACGTGAATGTCTTGGCCCACCCTAAGCCCAGTTTCTAGGGGCGGGCGTTGGTGTTTAAACCGCTTGGGGCAGTCTCTCTGCTGGTGCTCACTCGAGCCGCAGACAAAGCACTCCCCGCAGGCCAGCCTCCTCTGTCTGTAAAATGTGGCCCTGCTCATGTCCATAGCTTCGTCAGCAGGGGGAGCTGTAGCCACACGGAGCGTTGAGGTTGTGGAGCGTGGGGAGGGCGGTACCTTTTCGGACCCGAAAGGGAGAGGGACGGCGCGTGCCCGGCCACATCCTTCGTCTCGCTCCCGACGGCGTTCCTCCAACCGATTGTCTAACCGTATAACGAGATCAACAAGCCCATCTAAATCCCGTGGTTCTTCCTTCGCTACCAGGTGCTCCTTCAGGACCGACGACAGTCCGTTTATAAAGGCGGCGCGGAGCGCAACGTTATTCCAGCCGGACCTCGCAGCCGCGATGCGGAAGTCGACTGCATACTTGGCTGCGCTCCGGCGCCCCTGTCTCATTGACAGCAGCACTGTTGAAGCAGTCTCTCCTCTGTTAGGGTGATCAAAAACAGTTCTGAACTCCCTCACAAACCCAGTATAAGTGGTAAGGAGCCGTGAATTTTGATCCCAAGGCGCTGTAGCCCAAGCACGTGCCTCACCACAAAGCAAGTTAATTACATAAGCCACCTTACTGGCGTCAGACGCGTACATGACGGGACGCTGTGCAAAGACGCGCGAACACTGCATAAGAAAGTCCGCGCACGTCTCCACACAACCTCCGTACGGCTCTGGGGGACTTATATATGCTTCAGGGGATGGTGGGGGGGGTCGTTGAACGACCAGTGGAACGTCTATATTCTGCACTGGGTCGGCAGGAGGAGGAGCTGCAGCAGCACCCTGAGCACGCGCTTCCACCCGTGCGGTGAGAGCCTCCATCCTGCGATTAAGGATGACGTTTTGCTCGGTCATCAGATCCAACCGAGCGGAAAAGGCGGTGAGGAATTGCTGCAACTCACCAATCACGCCTCCTGCAGACGCCTGTGCACCCTGCTCTTCCATTGGCTGTTCACTAGATGGGTGACGCCCCTCGGGATCCATGACGCTGGCCGAGATATCCTGTTGGGAAAGTGTAGTGACACGGACCCACAACAGGAGGCGCAAATGAACGAACAATGAAAGAGTCGAATATGAACACTTTACTGTTGTGAAATGAGCACAACCACAATACAGAGGACTACAGAATTTTGCAAACAGTCAATCCACAAAGATGACGTGTGGGCAGGCTCGAGGATAGAAGACGTCTGTCCTGAGAAGAACCGGAACCACACGATTTCCTCCGCCACCGAACCCGGAGAATACTGGAGCCGCCAAGTCCCGAGTCCCCAGGTGGCCACCGTCTCCGAGTGTCGGATCTGGTACTGCTGGCGAGGAGCAGAAACAATAAGATGTGGGTGTGTGTACACCCAGTAACAACAATGGTGGAAATTCCACCTCCACCTCAAATCACACGCTCGTGTAACTCCTGTTTAACCACTTATCTGGGTGGGGTGTGAGGCGAAGCCGTCGCTAATCACACTAAACGCCAATCCAGCAGATAAGGAAACACCACAGGAAAACGGCTGCAAAAAGAGCTCAGATTATTTGTCAGAGTTGACTACAGCTGAGAAGTTACCTTAACAGGTCAAAGATATCTCGGCAACGAGGTGGAGATGACGTCCGGGTTTTATGGAGTAGTATGATGAAGTGAAGATGGGTGACAGCTGTCATGAGATAATGAGTGACAGCTGTCACCCCAGGCTGTGTCCGTGGCGGCAGCGCCCTCTCGTGCCTGAAGCCCGCACTTCAGGCAGGGCGCCCTCTGGTGGTGGGCCAGCAGTACCTCCTCTTCTGGCGGCCCACACAACAGATCCTCCTCCACCCAACTACACCAGCCATGGCGGAGGCCAACCCTCTCCGGAAATGAGTCTGACTTACTGCTGAGAACCTGAACACAGCTCTCGCTTGTGAGTAGAGATTGGATGGCCCTGAGAAGGGACCCCCTCAATCCATACTCCCATGGCACCTCCCACAGTATCTCCCAGGGTACCCAATCATACTCCTTCTCCAAGTCCACAAAACACATGTAGACTGGATGGGCATACTCCCAGACCCCATCGAGGATCCTTGTGAGATTGAAGAGCTGGTCGGTTGTTCCACACCCAAGACAGAACACACATTGTTCCTCTTCAATCAGCGGTTCGACAATTGGCCGAACCCTCTTTTCCAGCACCCTGGAGTAGACTTTACCAGGGAGGCCGAGTAGTGTGATGCCTCTGTAATTGACACATACTCTCTGGTCCCCTTTTTTAAATATGGTCTCCACCATCCCATTTTGCCACGCAATGTTGAAGAGATGTCTCATCCAAGACAGTCCCTCCACACTCAGAGCCTTCGGCATTTCTGGACGGATGTCATCAACCCCCAGGCCTTGCTACTGTGGAGTTATTTGACTACCTCAGTGCCTTCCACCAGGGAAATTGATGATGAACCCCCATTGTCTTCCAGCTGTGCCCCTACTATAGAAGGTGCTCTGTTCTGATGCAGGAGTTCCTCAAAGTGTTCCTTCCAGTGCCCGATTACCTCCTCATTTGAGGTCAACAAAGTCCCATCCTTACTGTAGACAGCTTAGATGGTCTCCCGTTTTCCTCTCCTGAGGTACCACACGGTCTGCCAGAGGCACCTTGCTGCCAACCAAAGGTCCCTCTCCATGGTTACTCTGAACTCCTCCCACACCTGCTGCTTTGCCTCCACCATAGCAGAGGCTGCCACCCTTCAGATTTGTATATCTTGCAACTGCCCCAGAGTCTTCTGAGATAACATATCCCAGAAGGGCTCCTTCTTCAGTCAGACAGCTTCCCTGACCACCGGTGTCTACCACAATGTTCGATGGTTTCTCCCCCTTGAGATACCTAAGACCTTCAGGCCACAGCTCCCCACTGCAGCTTCGCCAGTGGAAGCTTTGAACAATGCCCATGCTGGTTCAATGCCCCCAACCTCCACAGGGATGCTAGAAAAACTCTGACGGAGGTGTGAGTTGAAGATCTGTCAGACAGTGGGCTCCTCCAGATGTTCCCAGTACATCCACACTGTCCATTTGGTCTTACCAGTTCTGTCAAAGTCCTCCCCCACCCTCTGATCCAACTCACCACCAGAAGGTGATCATTTGACAGCTTTGCCCCTCTCTTCACCTGAGTGTCAGGAACATGCGGCCTCAGATCAGATGATATGATCACAAAATTGATCATCAATCTTCGGCCTATGGTGCTCTGGTACCATGTACACTTATGAGCATCCTGTTCGAACATGGTATTCTTTATGGACAGTCCATGACTAGCACAGACGTCCAACAACAAATGTGTACTTGGGTTTAGATCCAACCTGGTCTCATGGCAAGTTGTGATTCAGCAGCACGAAATATACATTAATCCATTGGTTTGTGACATTGTGATGAAAAGCGCCTCATTTTCGTTGCAGCAGCACAAATTCAATCTCATTCATTCCGTGATGGCTGCACGAAATTAAAAGTGAAGCGGGGGGTCGGGTGATTATGGTTAGGGTGGAGGGAAGGAGTAAGATTAGGTTATGGTTAAGGTTAGGGTTGGGGGTGGGAGTAGGGTTAGTAATAGTGAGTTTAAAAAGCCCCGTCACGAAAATTTGACTCATTTCATCACGGGAGCACAAAAAAAAAAAGTGAGACTGGGCTGTTTAGATCAGGGAAGCCGTTCCTCTCAATCACGTCTCTCCAAGTGTCTCTGTCTTTGCACATGTGTGCACTGAAGTCCCCCAGCAGAACAATGGCATTCCTCACTGGAGCCCCATACAGGGCTCCATTCAGGGACTCCAAGAAGGCTGAAGCCTCCGAACTGCTGTTTGTTGCATACGCCCAAACAACAATCAGAGCTCCCCCTCGCCACACATGGGACAGTGCACCCAACCCTAGCGGTTTCCCCCTGCGCATGGTTGAACCTGCAGGGTTTAGATGGAAAGTCCATGTTGCCTTTTCAGGCTGTGCCTAACCGGGTTCCGTGGCAAGCCCAGCCACCAGGCGCTCTCTGACGGGCCCTCCGTCCAGGCCCTCCATCCATGCCTGGCTCCAGACGGGAGCCCCGGACTTCCTCTGGGCCAGGTCACATTTCCTCTTCCTTGTTTTTTCATGGAGTCATTGTGAATCATTCTTAGTCTGGCCCCTCGTCTGAAACCCATTTGACATGGGAAACACTACCAGGAGTACAAAGGCTCCAGATAACACAGCCCTCAGGTTCATAGGGGCACACAAGCCTCTCTACCACAATAAGGTGATGGTTCCCAGAGAGGATTATTATTATTATTATTATTATTTATCATTATTCATTTATTATTATTTTATTATTAATTTTATTTTATTATTATTTACAGGGCTGTTCCTTGTTGGGTAGATTTGGGGGGATTTCCACAGCCTCTTTTTACGAAATAGCAGCATAATACCAGGATAACATCAACTGAGCACTTTGTGTGCAAATGTGTCATAATTTCAGTCACAAGTGGCATTAGACATCTGTGAGAATGCCACATGGTATTCATATGCAAATGAGCAGATCCTTGTGTCTGCGTAGCCTGCACTCGATATTTGCGAGAGTGCCGCGTGGCATTCCAGCAGCACTCATGCAATAGGTATGAGGAAATTTTCACCACGAGTTCATGCAATATTTGTCTGACATTCAGCCAACATTTGGGCGAGATGCACTAATGTGTCGTTACCACCATTTCAGTAAGATATCAACTACAATTTGTTGCTCATTCACGTTTTTGGTCACAAATCCACATCTCCAACTACCCTCCGACAGTTGCAGCCCAGTTGGGATAGGATCCTAATAAAGAGAAGTATCCTGAGATTTTAGAGTAACATGCTGTCTTCAAGACGATATCATTTTCAGTGACATCTGTGTATTTGTCATCAAGACCATGCAAAACCACATTCTGCACACATGGCTGCAGAAGAAGAGAGTATGGGTACTGGACTGGCCTGCCTGCAGTCTTGATCTGTACCCAATAGAAAATGTCAGGAGAATTTTAAAAGTTGAATGGAAAATGCAACAGTGATGACCCCAGAATGTTGCACACCTTAAGATCTGTTTGCAGGAACAATGTGAAAAAATAACACCTGACACTCTTTATCACTTAGTATCCTCAATGCCAAAATGTCTTTTAAGTGTTGTGAGAAGGAATAGCAACATTACAAAATTGTGGATGCTTTAGCGTCCCTTTTTTTTTTACAATTTTACAAATTGGATGAACACGAGAAAAACTGCTGCACATTATGGACGATGCCAGTCACCCTCTACACACCATCATCAGCAACCAGAGGAGCCTCCTCAGCCACAGACTGCTCCTTCCCAAGTGCAGAACCAACAGACTGAAAAACTCCTTTGTCCCTCAGGCCGTTGGACTGTACAACTCCTCACTCAGGGGGAGGAGGAGTAACAGGAAGACAGAGGTCAAGAATGAGAGGAACATTAGTAGCCAGTAAATCAGCACTCACAGAAATATTTAACCCTAACTTTAAGATTTATGTAATTTTATTACATGACAAATTCCCATTTATATTTTTAGATAATTTTAATACAAACCTACCAAATAAACCTTGCATGATGCATATTCATTACTGTAATAAATCACTGTAATAAAAATACTGTAGTGAAATACTGTAATAAAATAATAATTATGTTACCTATGCCATTTATCTTGTATAGGTAACATAATTATTATGCAATTCAAACAATATATTTTATGTATTTTAAATAAATACCGTCATTCGATTTAGAGTAATTATATTTTATTAATGCTAAATACATAAAGCTGAGGATTATGCATTTCAAATAAATAGGATTTATTACAGTAATGAATATGCATCATGTAAGGTTTATTTGGTAGGTTTGTATTAAAATTATCTAAAAAAAAAAAGTAATGTCATGTAATAAAATTACATAAATCTTAAAAGTTAGGGTTAAATATTTCTGTGAGTGAGTATTGATCAGTATTTCTGGTATTTATATTTGCAAACTGTTTTTCTTTTTTACTTTCACTTTTGATATTCTGTGTGCTTCTTACCCTGTGTGCTGCTATACAATGCTGCTGCAACCTCAGTTTCCCTGAGGGAGTCTTCCCAAGGGATCAATAACGTTCTATCTAATCTAATCTAATCTAATTGTTACAGGCCTGAAATGCAGGAATAGGTGCATATTAACTAATTTAATGAAGTTGACCACACAAAACATGAAATATATTGGGTTCAATTAAACAGAAGTAAAAGTAAATGTAAGAATCAGTTTTTGATTTTGTTTTGTTTTGGGGTTTTTTACATTTTCCATACCATCTCAACATTTTCAGATTTTGAGTTGTAGTACATTGTTTGGGCTATGAGGGTCAGTCTTTTTAAATTATTCAGCATACAGTAGATTGATCTTGATGTTGGTCTTGTTTCAATTAGATGTGTTTTATACTGCGGGTTACAGCCTTTCTGTGTGTTTGGTTGCTTGTTTTTAATGACTAATACATTACCACAGGTGACGTTGTCTCTCGACTTTGATGAAATTAAGTCATATCAATTAAATATTGTAGGAGGCAGCGTGCGCAAATAATCAGCAGTCAAAAAATGTGTCCAGACAACAGTTTCTGTTTGTAACGTATCTTTAAAACTGACTTTTTAAACTTAAAGTTGATTTAAATCCCAGCGGTGAGGTGGAGCTGTCCGGGGTGCTGAAGTGGGAGCGTTGACACGCACAGAGATGTTCCCCATTATCGATTCATCTGTTGATTAAACTCATGGAACGTACAAAAAAAAAATTATAACTGAAATTTTTCAGCGCCTAAAGTGACGTCTTCCTTTTTTTCCCAAGCAAAAATACGTGCACTTAACTTACATTAAGACCCGAGCAGCACATCCTAACCGGAATCACTGGAGTTGCGATCGATCAAAAATCAAAATGATTCACGGGTTCTTCTTCTTTTCATTTGCTCTGAAATTTACCAAAGTGCATCAATATTTTATATTTGCTCTCTGAAATTTTCCAGCCACGTGCTGCTGATAGTTTGAGTCAGAGGTCATTGATGATTTACAGCTGTCACGTCACGGCGCACGAGCGCAGCGCTATTCCACGCGTTTTAAATAACACCAATGACAGAGTGGTCCACCTGAAGACACGATGCTGTCAATGATTAGTGTGGATGTGTTAGCACAGGAGACAGAGGGGGGGGGGGGGGGGGTGAGGGAGGGAGGGAGGGAGAGAGAGAAGGAAGGAGGGAGGATGCTGCCAGCGGAAAATGGCTGCTGCAACCTCAAGCCTATCCTGATACATCGAAACAACATCAAGGTGAAGAGAGAGAGAGAGAGAGAGATTGGGAAAATGAGAGCAGATAGGGAGAGAAAATGTGAGTGAGCCTTTTTCCTGAAAGGAGAGAGAGAGAAGACCCTGGGGTGGGCTGCTGCAAGCGGCGGGCAACAACCGAGCCATGGAGGGCGAGTAAGTACTTACATTTTCATTTTTAACATTTTGCACGTTTCTATTGAGGCACGAAGGAGGCGCACGCGCACCAGCGCGGCTCCACAGCTGGTACGCCGGACAATTAAAAACAGCATTACGTAGCCTCGAATCAACAGCATCCACCCCATCGCCGACAGATCCGTGCCAATATGTGATCAATGCCGAGCCAGCGACATGTGGAGCCGCGCGGTGGCCCGCTGCTGGCGCGCGCCGTGGTCGCGTCCCGGCGGTCGCGTCCCGGCGCCAGCAGCGGGCGACGAATCGGATCGAGACGTCTTATGAGCACCGAAGCGAAATGCGTGCTTAGGTATATATATATATATATATATATATATATATATATATATATATATATATATATATATATATATATATATATATATATATATATATATATATAAAAGTCACGAAATCAGTCCGTGTGTAAAATGTATGTGTGGGAGAACGAAACATGGCGAGTTCGTAGCCAGCGTCACGTCACGGAGGACAGACGAGGGCCGGACGGAGCCGCTGTGATTTTTTATCAACGTGTCTCGGGCTTTCATTATGATTTTTAAAGCCAAACTTTATGAATGAAATGCCTTTTTTTCTCCCTCTCATTCTCTTCCTCCTCACCCCTCCTCTCCTCCTTCTCTTTTCTCATCAGCCCCCCCCACCTCCTCTCCATCCTCTCACCCACTCGTTCTTTTTTCTCTCTCTCTCTTCTTCTCCTCTTTCTGTTGCGGCCTGTTTAAGGCGCAGCCAACCGTCCTCTGCTCCATTCATAAAAAATAAATAAATAAATAAAAATAAACGCTGTCGGGCAGCCGGAGCGAGCAGCACGGGACCAACGAGGGGGGGGGGCGTGTGTGTGTGCGTGCGTGCGTGTGTATGTTGGGGGGGTGGGATATAAGAATAATCGAAAAAAATAATGTGCGCGCGTTTCGTTCACATGTGGCGCTGCGGCGCGCGTGATAGCGAATGGGTGCGTTCATTGATACATCTATGTGGGAAACACTCTTCCTCCCTCATCCCATCCTCACCCAGCGATCCTTTCTTCCTGAACAGCCCAGTTTTAATCTCATTTATTCCCGCGTAGCCGCTCAAACAGCTCGCAGGAGGTTATTTGTTTGTCTGTTCGCATAAAAGCTCGCAACGTTTTAAAGCTTTTATTCTGGTAAATTTTCTGGAAAGCTGGAATTTTTTGGGAACAATCCAGACCTGGCTCCTGGATTTTTTTTTTTGTTTTCCCTTGACAAATAAGGATAATATCAATTTTTGCCACTAAAATAACTATACATACATACACACACACACATATATATATATATATATATATATATATACGAGGTCTATTAGAAAAGTATCCGACCTTATTATTTTTTCAAAAACCATATGGATTTGAATCACGTGTGATTACATCAGACATGCTTGAACCCTCGTGGGCATGCCAGAGTTTTTTTCACGCCTGTCGGTTACGTCATTCGCCTGTGGGCAGTCTTTGAGTGAGGAGTCGTCCACCCGCTCGTCGATTTTTTTCATTGTTTAGGAATGGCTCAGAGACTGTTGCTTTGTTTGATAAAAATTTTTTCAAAACTGTAAGGCACAACTGAGTGGACACCATTCAATAAATTCAGCTGGTTTTCGGTAAAAATTTTAACGGCTGATGAGAGATTTTGGTCTGGTAGTGTCGCTTTAAGGACGGTCCACGGCGCCTGACGGCGATCTGCGCTTCGAGGCGGCAGCGTCTCGCCGTTTCAAGTTGAAAACTTCCACATTTCAGGCTCTGTTGACGCAGTAAGTCGTCAGAGAACAGAGAACTTTCAGAAGAAGTCGGCATGAGGAGTTTATTCGGACATTCCATTGTTAACGGTCATTTTGTAATGTGCGGGCAGAGTCGCATGTCGGGCTGGACCCGACCGCGGGGGTTCGCGGCAGGAAAAACACCTCCGTTGGAAATCTTAACGGGCAAGTTGGAACATGCCCAAGCTGTTAAACAATTTCTCAGTTACTCACTTGTTGAAAGCCATTAAAAGCCGCCTGAATTCTACAAATGGTTTTCAACACGGAGGTGTTTTTCCTGTCGCAGCGCACACAGATTTGCCGAGTCGTCACGGAAACGACTCGGCGAATTTGCGCGTACGTCTTTCATTAAAAAAATGTCCTTAAACAGTGGAATGTCCGCATAAATTCCTCATGCCGGCCTCTTCTGAATCTTCTCTGTTCTCTCACGATGTCCTGGGTGAATTAAGCCTTAAATTAGGATGTTTTCAGCTCGAAACAGGCCGACGACAGCGCCTGGAAGCGCTGCAGGACGTCCCGCTCCGTGGGAAGTCCTTACACCGACAGAAACACCCCATAATCTCTCATCAGCCGTTAAACTTTTCACAGAAAACCAGCTTAATTTCTCGAATAGTGTCCACTCGGATATTCCTCACAGGTCCAGAAAAATTTTTGATAAAGCAACGCGCGCCGTCTCGAGCAGCGTGTGAAACAAAGGAATTCAGCCGAGAGGGCGGGACCACATCTCACTCAAGGCCTGCCCACAGGGAAATGACGTCACCGACACGCGTGAAAAAACTCACGCATGCGCACGAGGGTTCAAGCATGATTGGTGTAATCGCATGTCATTCAAATCCATATAGTTAAAAAAAAAAATAAAAGGGTCAGTTTATTATCTAAGAGACCTCGTACATATATATATATATATATATATATATATATATATATATATATATATATATATATATATATATCAATCAATCAATTTTTTTATATAGTGCCAAATCAGCGAAAACAGTTGCCCCAAGGCACTTTATATTGTAAGGCAAGGCCATACAATAATTATGTAAAACCCCAACGGTCTAAATGACCCCCTGTGAGCAAGCACTTGGCTACAGTGGGAAGGAAAAACTCCCTTTTAACAGGAAGAAACCTCCAGCAGAACCAGGCTCAGGGAGGGACAGTCTTCTGCTGGGACTGGTTGGGGCTGAGGGAGAGAAACAGGAAAAAGACATGCTGTGGAGGGGAGCAGAGATCGATCACTAATGATTAAATGCAGAGTGGTGCATACAGAGCAAAAAGAGAAAGAAACAGTGCATCATGGGTACCCCCCAGCAGTCTACGTCTATAGCAGCATAACTAAGGGATGGTTCAGGGTCACCTGATCCAGCCCTAACTATAAGCTTTAGCAAAAAGGAAAGTTTTAAGCCTAATCTTAAAAGTAGAGAGGGTCCAATGACTGTGGAAATTTACATGTTCTCTTCAGGCAGTCATCTTTATAAATCTCATTGGAACGGCACCAAACAAAAGTTCCAGCATCATCACCTTGCCCAATGCAGATTCGAGATTCATCACTGAATATGACTTTCATCCAGTCATCCACAGTCCACAATTGCTTTTCCTTAGCCCATTGTAACCTTGTTTTTTTCTGTTTAGGTGTTAATGATGGCTTTCGTTTAGCTTTTCTGTATGTAAATCCCATTTCCTTTAGGCGGTTTCTTAGAGTTCGGTCACAGACGTTGACTCCAGTTTCCTTCCATTCGTTCCTCATTTGTTTTGTTGTACATTTTTCGATTTTTGAGACATATTGCTTTAAGTTTTCTGTCTTGACGCTTTGATGTCTTCCTTGGTCTACCAGTATGTTTGCCTTTAACAACCTTTCCATGTTGTTTGTATTTGGTCCAGAGTTTAGACACAGCTGACTGTGAAAAACCATCTTTTGCAACATACGGTGACTGTTTTTTAAACAGCCCAGAAATATCTGTCAAAGAAACATCAATTATTATTATTATTTTTTTTGTCTCACTGTCAGCAGAATATCTCAGAAATACAAGAAAAGATTTTAATGAAATTTGGTGAAGAATGGCCCATAGGAACAAAGAAGAGCTGGTTAATGTTTGAGCTACAGTGAGGAAAATAAGTATTTGAAGACCCTGCGATTTTGCAAGTTCTCCCACTTAGAAATCATGGAGGGGTCTGAAATTTTCATCTTTGGTGCATGTCCACTGTGAGAGACATAATCTAAAAAAATAAAAAAAAATCCATAAATCACAATGTATGATTTTTTTAAATAATTTATTTGTATGTTACTGCTGCAAATAAGTATTTGAACACCTGTGAAAATCAATGTAGTAGCCTTTGTTTGCAATTACAGAGGTCAAACGTTTCCTGTAGTTTTTCACCAGGTTTGCACACACTGCAGCAGGGATTTTGGTCCACTCCTCCATACAGATCTTCTCTAGATCTTTCAGGTTTGGAGTTTCAGCTCCCTCCAAAGATTTTCTATTGAGTTCAGGTCTGGAGACTGGCCAGGCCACTCCAGGACCTTGAAATGCTTCTTACGGAGCCCCTCCTTAGTTGCCCTGGCTGTATGTTTGGGGTCATTGTCATGCTGGAAGACCCAGCCATGACCCATCTTCAAAGCGCTTACTGAGGGAAGGAGGTTGTTTGCCAAAATCTTGCAATACATGACCCCATCCATCCTCCCGTCAATATGATGTAGTCGTCCTGTCCCCTTTGCAGAAGAGCACCTCCAGAGTATGATGTTTCCACTCCCATGCTTCACGGTTGGGATGATTTTCTTGGGGTTGTTCTCGTCCTCTAAACATGGTAAGTGGAGTTGATTCCAAAAAGCTCTATTCTCATCTCATGTGACCACATGACCTTCTCCCATGCCTCCTCTGGATCATCCAGATGGCCAGTGGTGAACTTCAAACGGGCCTGGACATGTGCTGGCTTGAGCAGGGGGACCCTGCTGCCCTGCAGGATTTTAAACCATGACAGCATCATGTGTCACTAATGTAATCTTTGTGACTGTGGTCCCAGCTCTCGTCATGTCATTGACCAGGTCCTCCTGTGTAGTTCTGAGCTTTCTCAGAATCATTCTTATCCCACAAAGTGAGATCTTGCACGGAATCCCAATTGACAGTCATCTTGTGTTTCTTCCACTTTCTAATAAATAATCATAACAGTTGTTGTCTTCTACCAAGCTGCTTGCCTGTTGTCCTGTAGTCCATCCCAGCCTTGTGCAGGTCTACAGTTTTGTCCCTGGTGTCCTTAGACAGCTCTTTGGTCTTGGCTGTGGTGGACAGGTTGGAGTGTGATTGACTGAGTGTGTGAACAGGTGTCTTTTATATAGATAAGTTCAAACAGGTGCAATTAATACAGGTAAAGAGTGCAGAATAAGAGGGCTTCTTAAAGAAAAATTAACAGGTCTGTATGAGCCAGAATTCTTGCTGATTGGTAGGTGTTCAAATACTTATTTGTAGCAGTAACATACTAATAAATTATTTTTAAAAAATCATACATTGTGATTTCAGGATTTTTTTTTTTTTTTTTTTTTTTAGATTATGTCTCTCAAAGTGGACATGCACCTAAGATGAAAATTTCAGACCCCTCCATGATTTCTAAGTGGGAGAACTTGTAAAACCGCAGGGTGTTCAAATACTTATTTTCCTCACTGTATATGTATGGATTCACAACTTTATAATCAATATCTTTTACATTTTCCACTGATTTTTTAAACATGTACTTTGGCATTCCAACTCCAGCTCATTAAGAGCAGACACACACAGTCTCCAGGGAGCTTTGGGCTCTCTTGTAATAAAATTGTACAATTGCAATTCAAAGTTTAAAGGCAGTGAAGATTATGACATCATGAATAGAAGGGCACTCCTGTATGACCTGATAAAATGTCCTCACACTCTGATACCATCAGACAGGGCCAGCCTGTGGCATGGGCGACCATCTAGGGAGCCAAACAGCAGTGGGTGCGGTGATGTAATGTATTTTTTTTTTTTTTATAGCCTTTATAATGGCAGAGGTGCAAACTCTTGTGGCGACACATAGTATCACTTCTTTTCCTTTTTGCAGCAGAATATGTCATAAACATTATTAATGATGATTATGTCACAACATGATTAACCCAACCAGCCTTTTGATTACAAAAAACATTATGCACACCCTAACAGAGAGCTCGAAACAGGCCGACGACAGCGCCTGGAAGCGCTGCAGGACGTCCCGCTCCGTGGGAAGTCCTTACACCGACAGAAACACCCCATAATCTCTCATCAGCCGTTAAACTTTTCACAGAAAACCAGCTTAATTTCTCGAATAGTGTCCACTCGGATATTCCTCACAGGTCCAGAAAAATTTTTGATAAAGCAACGCGCGCCGTCTCGAGCAGCGTGTGAAACAAAGGAATTCAGCCGAGAGGGCGGGACCACATCTCACTCAAGGCCTGCCCACAGGGAAATGACGTCACCGACACGCGTGAAAAAACTCACGCATGCGCACGAGGGTTCAAGCATGATTGGTGTAATCGCATGTCATTCAAATCCATATAGTTAAAAAAAAAATAAAAGGGTCAGTTTATTATCTAAGAGACCTCGTACATATATATATATATATATATATATATATATATATATATATATATATATATATATATATATATATATATATATATATATATATATATATATATCAATCAATCAATTTTTTTATATAGTGCCAAATCAGCGAAAACAGTTGCCCCAAGGCGCTTTATATTGTAAGGCAAGGCCATACAATAATTATGTAAAACCCCAACGGTCTAAATGACCCCCTGTGAGCAAGCACTTGGCTACAGTGGGAAGGAAAAACTCCCTTTTAACAGGAAGAAACCTCCAGCAGAACCAGGCTCAGGGAGGGACAGTCTTCTGCTGGGACTGGTTGGGGCTGAGGGAGAGAAACAGGAAAAAGACATGCTGTGGAGGGGAGCAGAGATCGATCACTAATGATTAAATGCAGAGTGGTGCATACAGAGCAAAAAGAGAAAGAAACAGTGCATCATGGGTACCCCCCAGCAGTCTACGTCTATAGCAGCATAACTAAGGGATGGTTCAGGGTCACCTGATCCAGCCCTAACTATAAGCTTTAGCAAAAAGGAAAGTTTTAAGCCTAATCTTAAAAGTAGAGAGGGTCCAATGACTGTGGAAATTACATGTTCTCTTCAGGCAGTCATCTTTATAAATCTCATTGGAACGGCACCAAACAAAAGTTCCAGCATCATCACCTTGCCCAATGCAGATTCGAGATTCATCACTGAATATGACTTTCATCCAGTCATCCACAGTCCACAATTGCTTTTCCTTAGCCCATTGTAACCTTGTTTTTTTCTGTTTAGGTGTTAATGATGGCTTTCGTTTAGCTTTTCTGTATGTAAATCCCATTTCCTTTAGGCGGTTTCTTAGAGTTTGGTCACAGACGTTGACTCCAGTTTCCTTCCATTCGTTCCTCATTTGTTTTGTTGTACATTTTTCGATTTTTGAGACATATTGCTTTAAGTTTTCTGTCTTGACGCTTTGATGTCTTCCTTGGTCTACCAGTATGTTTGCCTTTAACAACCTTTCCATGTTGTTTGTATTTGGTCCAGAGTTTAGACACAGCTGACTGTGAAAAACCATCTTTTGCAACATACGGTGACTGTTTTTTAAACAGCCCAGAAATATCTGTCAAAGAAACATCAATTATTATTATTATTATTTTTGTCTCACTGTCAGCAGAATATCTCAGAAATACAAGAAAGATTTTAATGAAATTTGGTGAAGAATGGCCCATAGGAACAAAGAAGAGCTGGTTAATGTTTGAGCTACAGTGAGGAAAATAAGTATTTGAAGACCCTGCGATTTTGCAAGTTCTCCCACTTAGAAATCATGGAGGGGTCTGAAATTTTCATCTTTGGTGCATGTCCACTGTGAGAGACATAATCTAAAAAAAAAAAAAAATCCATAAATCACAATGTATGATTTTTTTAAATAATTTATTTGTATGTTACTGCTGCAAATAAGTATTTGAACACCTGTGAAAATCAATGTAGTAGCCTTTGTTTGCAATTACAGAGGTCAAACGTTTCCTGTAGTTTTTCACCAGGTTTGCACACACTGCAGCAGGGATTTTGGTCCACTCCTCCATACAGATCTTCTCTAGATCTTTCAGGTTTGGAGTTTCAGCTCCCTCCAAAGATTTTCTATTGAGTTCAGGTCTGGAGACTGGCCAGGCCACTCCAGGACCTTGAAATGCTTCTTACGGAGCCCCTCCTTAGTTGCCCTGGCTGTATGTTTGGGGTCATTGTCATGCTGGAAGACCCAGCCATGACCCATCTTCAAAGCGCTTACTGAGGGAAGGAGGTTGTTTGCCAAATCTTGCAATACATGACCCCATCCATCCTCCCGTCAATATGATGTAGTCGTCCTGTCCCCTTTGCAGAAGAGCACCCCCAGAGTATGATGTTTCCACTCCCATGCTTCACGGTTGGGATGATTTTCTTGGGGTTGTTCTCATCCTCTAAACATGGTAAGTGGAGTTGATTCCAAAAAGCTCTATTCTCATCTCATGTGACCACATGACCTTCTCCCATGCCTCCTCTGGATCATCCAGATGGCCAGTGGTGAACTTCAAACGGGCCTGGACATGTGCTGGCTTGAGCAGGGGGACCCTGCTGCCCTGCAGGATTTTAAACCATGACAGCATCATGTGTCACTAATGTAATCTTTGTGACTGTGGTCCCAGCTCTCGTCATGTCATTGACCAGGTCCTCCTGTGTAGTTCTGAGCTTTCTCAGAATCATTCTTATCCCACAAAGTGAGATCTTGCACGGAATCCCAATTGACAGTCATCTTGTGTTTCTTCCACTTTCTAATAAATAATCATAACAGTTGTTGTCTTCTACCAAGCTGCTTGCCTGTTGTCCTGTAGTCCATCCCAGCCTTGTGCAGGTCTACAGTTTTGTCCCTGGTGTCCTTAGACAGCTCTTTGGTCTTGGCTGTGGTGGACAGGTTGGAGTGTGATTGACTGAGTGTGTGAACAGGTGTCTTTTATATAGATAAGTTCAAACAGGTGCAATTAATACAGGTAAAGAGTGCAGAATAAGAGGGCTTCTTAAAGAAAAATTAACAGGTCTGTATGAGCCAGAATTCTTGCTGATTGGTAGGTGTTCAAATACTTATTTGTAGCAGTAACATACTAATAAATTATTTTAAAAAATCATACATTGTGATTTCAGGATTTTTTTTTTTTTTTTAGATTATGTCTCTCAAAGTGGACATGCACCTAAGATGAAAATTTCAGACCCCTCCATGATTTCTAAGTGGGAGAACTTGTAAAACCGCAGGGTGTTCAAATACTTATTTTCCTCACTGTATATGTATGGATTCACAACTTTATAATCAATATCTTTTACATTTCCACTGATTTTTTAAACATGTTACTTTGGCATTCCAACTCCAGCTCATTAAGAGCAGACACACACAGTCTCCAGGGAGCTTTGGGCTCTCTTGTAATAAAATTGTACAATTGCAATTCAAAGTTTTAAAGGCAGTGAAGATTATGACATCATGATAGAAGGGCACTCCTGTATGACCTGATAAAATGTCCTCACACTCTGATACCATCAGACAGGGCCAGCCTGTGGCATGGGCGGACCATCTAGGGAGCCAACAGCAGTGGGTGCGGTGATGTAATGTATTTTTTTTTTTTTTTATAGCCTTTATAATGGCAGAGGTGCAAACTCTTGTGGCGACACATAGTATCACTTCTTTTCCTTTTTGCAGCAGAATATGTCATAAACATTATTAATGATGATTATGTCACAACATGATTAACCCAACCAGCCTTTTGATTACAAAAAACATTATGCACACCCTAACAGAGAGCTGTAAGTTAAAAACATGATGCAGAGCTTATTAAAAACAAAAATACAAACAGTATAAGAACACACAAGTTCAAAATGTGCATGACATATTAAATGGTTTAGTACTTGCCTGTATAGGTTAGCGAAAATAACATAAAACCTCTTCAGACCTTTGTGACATCATAGGGTGAGAGTATTAAATACAAAGATGGAAGAACCTGCTTTGCAATGTAAAAACCCCAAAATAGATCCAAATTTAATGAACTTTAAAGGACTACCACATCACAAAATGTTGCTGACGTCCGCTGATTTATTTTGTATTATTTTATAGAGGACAACATGTGGATGGAGCGATCACATACACAACCTCTGCTCCTCTGTCAGCTGGTTAAAGTAACTCAAAATAATTCTCATTATCAATTGAACTGATGATTAATTGATGAATTGCTTGGTCTATAACATATTTTAAAGTCCCTCACATGTTCTCATTCTCAAACAGACATTTGTCCATCATGTCTTTGTCCAACAAATAGACCAAAATGAAAAAGCAGTGTTTTTTAAACAACCTGTCAAACCAGTTCTGAAATCTAAGTAGTCTAAACATGTAGTAAAGAATAATCAACTGGTTTTAAAGTGGTTTCAAATGTCTCATGTCTGATTTTTTTAAACAATTTGTCTTTACTCCTTGATGTAAACCAGTTTTTAAACCTGTTAAAAGCACATTTAACCTCTTAACGCCCATCGTCGCATATATGCCACAATCTCTGACTCAAATATGCAACTTACCAAATTGACCTGTATGCCCGTTGTCGCAAATTTGCAACATACCATCATTATTATTATAACATTATAACATAAAGTCATTACCAGAATACCCAATATTACTATCTAGTTTTTGTGCAAAAGTGAAATTAATAATCTCAACATTATTTACCATCTACTTAAAGGCAAAAACACACACAAAACATTTTTTTTATATACAGCTATATAAATTCGGGCGTTAAGGGGTTAAAGTAGGTATTCACATTACTGAGTGAAGTGACTGAATCTGAGTTTTATTGTCTAGATGGTTCACATTAGGGTTTGTAAGTTGGCCTGATTCTAACAGCAGTTTGTGTTCATGTCCATCATGTTTATAGCCGTCCTTTTCCTCTTTATATTTGGCTTAAAGATTTTTATTTTTTCCATTCCCACTGTAGCTGTTGAACTTTCCTGTTTGATTATGATGTGTTTACTGCAGGTCAGTTTAAACAGACACTCCTCTGTGTTCATTTCATACATTATCTGCTCCTTCATTTCTTGTCTCCTCATGCGGTTATTACCAGTGAAGTCATGTTATCGCCCCTGTTTGTTTGTTTGTTTGTCTGTTTGTGAACAGCCTGGAGTCCACAATTTTTCATATATCATTATGATTTATTTTTTTTTTTACTTTACTCCTGATAGACAAGAACTGATTCAATTTTCGAGGTCATAGATCAAAGGGCAAAGTCAGGAAAAATCTTGAAAATTGGAAAAATCCCAACCATAACACTGAATGAATTTTCCAAAATTCATTACTCTGTCAAAAAAAGATCAAATTTCTTTCATATTTGAGAGCATTGTGTATCCTTTATCGATTGACAAAGTTTAATCCGTATCTAATCCAAATTACAGATTTACACACAGACACCCCGAGACCACTTGTCTTTTAATATATACAACCCCTGGCAAAAATTATGGAATCACCGGCCTCGGAGGATGTTCATTCTGTTGTTTAATTTTCTAGAAAAAAAAGCAGATCACAGACATGACACAAAACTAAAGTCATTTCAAATGGCAACTTTCTGGCTTTAAGAAACACTATAAGAAATCAGGAAAACAAATTGTGGCAGTCAGTAACGGTTACTTTTTTAGACCAAGCAGAGGGAAAAAAATATGGAATCACTCAATTCTGAGGAAAAAATTATGGAATCATGAAAAACAAAAGAACGCTCCAATACATCACTAGTATTTTGTTGCACCACCTCTGGCTTTTATAACAGCTTGCAGTCTCTGAGGCATGGACTTAATGAGTGACAAGCAGTACTCTTCATCAATCTGGCTCCAACTTTCTCTGATTGTTGGAGCCAGATCAGCTTTGCAGGTTGGAGCCTTGTCATGGACCATTTTCTTCAACTTCCACCAAAGATTTTCAATTGGATTAAGATCCGGACTATTTGCAGGCCATGACATTTACCCTATGTGTCTTTTTGCAAGGAATGTTTTCACAGTTTTTGCTCTATGGCAAGATGCATTATCATCTTGAAAAATGATTTCATCATCCCCAAACATCCTTTCAATTGATGGGATAAGAAAAGTGTCCAAATATCAACGTAAACTTGTGCATTTATTGATGATGTAATGACAGCCATCTCCCCAGTGCCTTTACCTGACATGCAGCCCCATATCATCAATGACTGTGGAAATTTACATGTTCTCTTCAGGCAGTCATCTTTATAAATCTCATTGGAACGGCACCAAACAAAAGTTCCAGCATCATCACCTTGCCAGTGCAGATTTTGAGATTCATCACTGAAATTGACTTTCATCCAGTCATCACAGTTCCACGATTGCTTTTCCTTAGCCCATTGTAACCTTGTTTTTTTATGTTTAGGTGTTAATGATGGCTTCGTTTAGCTTTCTTTATGTAAATCCCATTTCCCTTAGGCGGTTTCTTTACAGTTCGGTCACAAATGTTGACTCCAGTTCCTCCATTCGTCCTCATTTGTTTTATTGTGCATTTTTCGATTTTTGAGACATATGCTTTAAGTTTTTCTGTCTTGACGCTTGATGTCTTCCTTGGTCTACCAGTAGTTGCCCTTTAACAAACTTCCCATGTTGTTTGTATTTTGGTCCAGCGTTCGACACAGCTGACTGTGAACAACCAAATCTTTTGCAACATGTGTGATGATTTACCCCTCTTTTAGAGTTTGCTAGTCCTCTCTTGTTGTCAATTGACCATCTCTCGTGTGGAGCATGACTCATGTCAGTCCACTTGGTGCAACAGCTCTCCAAGGTGTGATCACTCCTTTTTAGATGCACACTAACGAGCAGATCTGATTTGATGCAGGTGTTAGTTTTGCGGATGAAAATTTACAGGGTGATTCCATAATTTATTCCTCAGAATTGAGTGAGTCCATATTTTTTCCCCTCTGCTTGGTCTAAAAAAGTAACCATTACTCACTGCCACAATTTTTTTTCTTGATTTCTTATAGTGTTTCTTAAAGCCAGAAAGTTGCCATTTGGAATTACTTTAGTTTTGTGTCATGTCTGTGATTTGCTTTTTTTCTACAAAGTTAAACAACTGAATGAACATCCTCCGAGGACGGTGATTCCATAATTTTTGCCAGGGGTTGTAGATGATTAACCGCCCCCTGCTGGAATGGAGTGTGAATCCAGAATTTAATTATTGACGTCCATTGTTCACTGTTGTTCACTGTCAACTTTCCATTTTCACGGTGTTCATCCTTGACCAAAAATTCATAAGCATACCAAACGGCAAATGTCAACTCTCCCCAGTTTCTCTGTGATCGAAGCCATACATACACACACACACACACACATTGTATTTTAATATATAGATGGTATCCTTTATGGAATGACAAAGTGTGATCCAGATTACAGATTTTGTGGCCATTTAAATTTAACATTGAAAACCCCATTTAATATACATTTTACATTATATCTTTATCAAATGTGCCCCAATCACTCTCATATTTGAAAGTGAGGTGCAGACTGGCACTCACTATCAACTGACAAAGGTTAATCCAGATCTGATCTGGATTGTGGATTTTGTGGACATTTGAATATAATATTGAAAATCCCATTTGGTGTACATTTTGCATTATATCTCAAACAAAAGTGCATCTGTCACTCTAATTTTTCTGTTATGGATTTAACTACACTACCAAAATGGATGGAGGTTCCAGTTTTGTGCCCGGTTGTCTATCTTCAGTTATCAATCAGAAACCAAGTCCCAAAAAGCAACGACAAATTGTACGTAGCAGAGATAACCAATGTTCTGTGAAAATTATCTGAAAAAGAATTCAGAAACTGAAATATTTAAAAAAAAACAGACAACAACACAAAAAACTTTGATTCCAGTGTATGAACTAAATACATACTCCTGACATTTGATCACATCTAATTTAGCTTATGAAAAGCCATTTCTAACAGGACTTTGACCTTGAAAATGTTTTCCAAGGTAACATTTGTGGAATTGGAAACTAGTGTTGGCGGAGGTTTGTGCTCTATGAGTGCAGTGCTCTAGTTATTCATGTTTTTGTTGACAAATATGATATAAAATATGTGTCACATCAAATATGTGAGTCCTGGCAGGTGCACATGCTCAGGGTGTGCACAAAGGTCAGCCAGGTCAGATGTTTTTTGGCACAGCGTGAGAGCGATTGCTGGTTTGTGTTGTGGTGTAAAATTCACAGGACATTGTGTGACAGATAATGTGGAGGTTTCATTGTGTTTTGAGACATCTGTTAGTGGTGTTTGGTGGCAGGTTTTGGCTTCAGGAATGAAAGCTGGTCATTAATTTCACACATCTTATTTGCAGAACCCATTTATTTAACGCTGAGGTGTGAAAGTAGTGACCCCTCGTTTGTTGGTCACTTACTTTGCAGCTTCTCTCACTAGATGGACTGGAAGCTGACGACACAGAGGTGATGTTAGTGTCGACCACCTGAACACAGCTGATGAACATTTTGAAAAGGACAGTAATTGTAATTTGACAATTTTCACAACAGTCACAGCCGGAGACACAAATGGGACAGACTGTGAGGTGGAAGACCTGAGGCGGGTGCTGCATGTTGCAGTCTTCATGTGAAAGTGACCCTGTCGTGGGGACAGGCCCAGTGACAGAGTGGACAACCCCTGCCTGTGGTGCTGACATCTTTGTGGACTTGTCATCTTCTTTATATTACAACCCCAATTCCAATGAAGTTGGGACGTTGTGTGAAATGTAAATAAAAACAGAATACATTCATTCATTCATTCATCTTCTACCGCTTAGTCCATTTAAGGGTCATGGGGGGCTGGAGCCCATCCCAGCAGCCATAGAGCGCGAGGTGGGGTACACCCAGGACAGGACGCCAGTCTGTCACAGGGCCACAAACAGACAAACAAACACACACACACACCCATGGACAATCTAAAGATCCCAATCCACCTAACCTGCATGTCTTTGGATGTGGGAGGAAACCGGAGCACCTGGAGGAAACCCACGCAAACACGGGGAGAACATGCAAACTCCACACAGAAAGGCCATGGGAATTGAACCCATGACCTTCTCGCTGTGAGGCAACAGTGCTAACCACTAAGCCACCGTGCTGCCCAAACAGAATACAATGATTTGCAAATCCTCTTCAACTTATATTCAATTGAATACACCACAAAGACAAGATATTTAATGTTCAAACTGATAGACTTTTTTTGTTTTCATGCAAATATTTGTTCATTTTCAAATGGATGCCTGCAACACGTTTCAAAAAAGTGGGGACAAAAGACTGGGAAAGTTGATGAATGCTCAAAGAACACCTGGTTTGGAACATTCCACAGGTGAACAGGTTAATTGGATACAGGTGAGTGTCATGATTGTGTATAAAAGGAGCATCCCCAAAAGGCTCAGCCATTCACAAGCAAAGATGGAGCGAGGATCACCACTTTGCAAAAACTGTGAAAAAATAGTCCAACAGTTTAAGAACAATGTTTCTCAATGCTCAATTGCTAGGAATTTAGGGATTCCATCATCTACAGTTCATAATATAATCAGAAGATTCAGAGAATCTGGAGAACCTTTTACACATAAGCAGCAAGACCAAAAACCAACATTGAATGCCTGTGACCTTCGATCCCTCAGGCGGCATTGCATTAAAAACCAGCATCATTGTGTAAATGATCTTACCGCGTGGCTCAGGAACACTTCAGAAAACCATTGTCAGTAACACAGTTTGTCGCTACATCTACAAGTGCAAGTTACAACTCTACCATGCAAAGCGAAAGCCAAATATCAACAACATCGAAAACGCCGCCACCTTCTCTGGGCCCGAGCTCATTTGAAATGGACAGATGCAAAGTGGAAAAGTGTGCTGTGGTCTGATGAGTCCAGATTTCAAATTGGTTTTGGAAATCATGGATGTCGTGTCCTCCAGACAAAAGAGGAAAAAGACCATCCAGATTGTTACCAGCGCAAAGTTCAAAAGCCAGCATCTGTGATGGTATGGGGGTGTGTTAGTGCCCATGGCATGGGCAGCTTACACATCTGTGATGGCACCATCAATGCTGAAAGGTATGTCCAGGTTTTGGAGCAACACATGCAGTCATCCAAGCAACATCTTTTTCAGGGACGTCCCTGCTTATTTCAGCAAGACAATGCCAAACCACATTCTGCACATGTTACAACAGCGTGGCTTCGTAGTAAGAGTGCGGGTACTAGACTGGCCTGCCTGCAGTCCAGACCTGTTGCCCATTGAAAATGTGTAGCGCACTATGAAGCACAAAATACGAGAACGGAGACCCCGGACTGTTGAACAGCTGAAGTTGTACATTAAGCAAGAATTGGAAAGAATTCCACCTGCAAAGCTTCAACAATTAGTGTCCTCAGTTCCCAAGCGCTTACTGAGTGTTGTTAGAAGGAAAGGTGATGTAACACAGTGGTAAACATACCACTGTCCCAGCTTTTTTGAAATGTGTTGCAGCCATCCATTTCAAAATGAGCCAATATTTGCACAAAAGCAATAACGTTTATCAGTTTGAACATTAAATATCTTGTCTTTGTGGTGTATTCAATTGAATATAAGTTGAAGAGGATTTGCAAATCATTGTATTCTGTTTTTATTTACATTTTACACAACATCCCAACTTCATTGGAACTAGTGTTATATTATGTTGTTTGGTTTTCTATTTTCTGTTTCTTCAGCTTTGTAAAACTTTGTAAAAACCTTGTAACTGGTAGAATGGCCTAAGCAGTTGGTGAACTTTGAGTCTGGTCTGCTTGAGGTTTCTTCCTCAAATCATCAGAGGGACTTTTTCCTTACCACTGTCTCCTGTGGCCTTGCTCTAGAGGTTGGTAAGGTTAGACTTTACTTGTGTGAAGCACCTTGAAGCAGCTTTGTTGTGATTTGGCACTATATAAATGAAATAAATTGAATTGACATGAAAATTCACATTTGGTATGTTCAAAATTGATCAGATCCTGTTTCCCCAAAACAAGTGAAGACTGTTTCCAGCATTTCTCCAAATGTCCCTTCTTTTTATTTTAATTATGGGAGCTGCATCTCACACACATGCAGATTACTATTTCTTAAATAGATCTGTCCATGGTGCTGATCATGTATACATGCAAAAGTGATGCAGTGTGTTTAATGAACTGGACTATTACATATTTAAAAACAATGACGTTACAAAGTATAACAGCAATAACTAAATAATTTGATATGTTTGATAGCAGAACTTTACATGCAGTCAGTGATCAGAGCTTTTAGCTGGTTGATTTTTGTAATCTTGCTTACTGACTGACAGACAAGTTTAACAAAGTCACATTCGTGTTTTCTTACTGCTGCTTGAGGTATGTGCATTTAAACACAAAATAAGTCTCAAAACCAAGAATCCATTAGCACTGTCTCACTGGGCTGTGACTGTTGGAAAGTAGTTGGAGACAGAAATTTGTGACAAAACACGTGTCTGAACAACAAAATCTCAATTGGTATCTCACTGAATTAGTAGTAAGAACACATTAGCACATGTCAGCCGAGTATCACACAGACTCACGGTGAAAATGTCCACATACATATCGTGTAAGTGCCGTGCTGAATGTTGAGCATGGTCTTTGCAGGTGCCAGGATTTCATTGGTTTGTGCATGAATACCACAAGACAGTCTCAGAGATGTTGAACACCACTCGTGGCTGAAATGATGACACATTTGCAAACAAAGTGCTCAGGATGGCTGTGGGGCTGCTATTATCCTTCTCTTATGTGAAAAGAGATTGTGGAAATTCTCGCTACTGTAGCCAGGAAGGCACAGCCCTGTAAATAATAATAAAAATAAAATAAATAATAAAACAATAATAAATAAATAATAATAATAATACAGTGCATCTCAGTGCTTCACTTTTTCCACATTTTGTTAGGTTACAGCCTCATTCCAACATGGATGAAATCTTTTTTTTTTTCTTTAAAATTTTATACATAATACTCCATAATGATAATGTGAAAAAAGTTTTTTTTTTTTAAGTTATATTGCAAATTTATATTAAAAAACCCTGAGAAATCACATGTACAGTGAGGAAAATAAGTATTTGAACACCCTGCGATTTTGCAAGTTCTCCCACTTAGAAATCATGGAGGGGTCTGAAATTTTCATCTTCTGTGCATGTCCACTGTGAGAGACATAATCCAAAATAAAAAAATAAAAAAATCCGGATATCACAATGTATGATTTTTTAAAATAATTTATTTGTATGTTACTGCTGCAGCTGGTCTGCTCTGTGTCAGCCTGATCCCGTCAGATCTCAGAAGCTAAGCAGAGCAGGATCTGGTTAGTACTTGGATGGGAGACCTCTTTGGAACACCAGCGGGTGTGAGTGTTTCTCCGGGTGAAACTGGAGTTGCGTCAGGAAGGGCATCCGGTATAAAACGTGGCAATTACCAATGCGGATCTGGCTGTATCCACTGTGGCGACCCAGAACAAAACTGGGAGCAGCCGAATGAACAACATTTGTATGTTACTGCTGCAAATAAGTATTTGAACACCTGTGAAAATCAATGTTAATATTTGGTACAGTAGCCTTTGTTTGCACTTACAGAGGTCAAACATTTCCTGTAGTTTTTCACCAGGTTTTCACACACTGCAGCAGGGATTTTGGTCCACTCCTCCACACAGAGCTTCTCTAGATCAGCCAGGTTACTGGGCTGTCGCTGAGAAACATGGACTTTGAGCTCCCTCCAAAGATTTTCTATTGGGTTTAGGTCTGGAGACTGGCTAGGCCACTCCAGAACATTGATATGCTTCTTACGGAGCCACTCCTTGGTTATCCTGGCTGTGTGCTTCGGTTCATTGTCATGTTGGAAGACCCATCCACGACCCATCTTCAATGCTCTAACTGAGGGAAGGAGGTTGTTCCCCAAAATCTCCCTACTGTCCCTACTGTGAAGCATCACCCCCATGCTTCACAGTAGGGACAGTGTTTTTGGGATGGTACTCAGCATTCTTCTTCCTCCAAACACGGCAAGTGGAATTAAGACCAAAAAGTCCTATTTTGGTCTCATCTGACCACATAACGTTCTCCCATGACTCCTCTGGATCATCCAAATGGTCATGGGCAAACTTAAGATGAGCCTGGACGTGTGCTGATTTAAGCAGGGGAACCTTCCGTGCCATGCATGATTTTAACCCATGACGTCTTAGTGTATTACCCACAGTAACCTTGGAAACAGTGGTGCCAGCTCTCTTTAGGTCATTGACCAGCTCCTCCCGTGCAGTTCTGGACTGATTCCTCACCTTTCTTAGAATCATTGATACGCCACAAGGTGGGATCTTGCATGGAGCCCCAGTCCGAGGGAGATTCATGTTTAGCTTCTTCCATTTTCTAATAATTGCTCCAACAGTTGATCTTTTTTCACTAAGCTGCTTGGCAGTTGTCCCGTAGCCCTTTCCAGCCTTGTGGAGGTCTACAATTTTGTCTTTGGTGTCTTTGGACAACTCTTTGGTCTTAGCCATGTTAGTAGTTGGAGTCTTACTGATTGTGTGGGGTGGACAGGTGTCTTTATGCAGCCAACGACCTCAAATAGGTGCTTCTAATTTGGAATAATAAGTGGAGTGGAGGTGGACTTTTTAGAGGCGGACTAACAGGTCTTTGAGGGCCAGAATTTCTGCTGATTGGTAGGTGTTCAAATACTTATTTGCAGCAGTAACATACAAATAAGTTATTAAAAATCATACATTGTGATTTCCGGATTTTTTTTTTTTTTTTTTTTTTGGATTATGTCTTTCACAGTGGACATGCACAGAAGATGAAAATTTCAGACCCCTCCATGATTTCTAAGTGGGAGAACTTGCAAAATCACAGGGTGTTCAAATACTTATTTTCCTCACTGTACATGTGATTTCTTAGGGGCCTTTTTTATATATATATAAATTTGCAGTATAACTTTAAAAAAAAAACTTTTTTCACATTACTGGTTAGAGTGTGATTGAGTGTGTGAACAGGTGTCTTTTATACAGATAAGTTCAAACAGGTGCAGTTAATACAGGTAAAGAGTGCAGAATAAGAGGGCTTCTTAAAGAAAAATTAACAGGTCTGTGTGAGCCAGAATTCTTGCTGGTTGGCAGGTGTTCAAATACAAATACAAATACAAACATACAAATAAATTATTAAAAAATCATACATTGTGATTTCCGGATTTTTTTTTTTTTTTTTTTTTTGGATTATGTCTCTCACAGTGGACATGCACCTAAGATGAAAATTTCAGACCCCTCCATGATTTCTCCCCTCCATGGGAGAACTTGCAAAATCGCAAGTGTTCAAATACTTATTTTCCTCACTGTACATATTCACAGCCTTTGCCATGAAGCTCTGAATTGAGCTCAGGTGCATCCTGTTTCCATTGATCATCCTTGAGATGTTTCTACAGCTTAACTGGGCACCTTAGTCTCGTTTGAGGGTGGGCACTAAAGGGGTAAAATATGACACATATGAGGCAATACTTCTACATCTGAGGACAGCCCTCATCTGTCCCCATTAGAAACATGGTACTTTCTCTGAATTTTTGGGCAAATTACACGCAAACAAAATGAAAATGCAAAAAAAAAAAAAAAAGTGACGATGCAGTGGAAAGTGGACATGTGTTGCGGTTTGTTTATGAGTCGGATCTCAAACATTGAGGCGGTTGTGCAGGTGAGAGAACACAACTACTCTATCAAGGTGTGTAGGCTAAAACCTATCAACACGACCTTTCCCATTTGCCTCGTCTTCCCTTCTCCACTGGGAACCAAAAAAAAAAAAAAAAAAAGAAACTGCACTTTTCGCAACTACTTCGGTGATTGCAGCCGAAAACAAAACAGGACACCATTTTTCCGTTGGAAGTGATGCTGTGTTTGTGCAGGCTGGAGGCGGTCAAATTTTGTGATATCACGTGAGGGTTCAAACTAGATTGTGGTTCCCTATTGGAGTTCATCTGGGTTAAATTCAGTTGACTGGACATGATTTGGAAAGGCCCTTTTTTATTTGTTTATGCAATTTCAAATACAAAAAGTAAATCAGGCTTCTCAAAATAAAAAAATCTAAAATTGTCTTCCTTAAACATAAACTCAAAGCAAATCTCTACAGCTTGATGTAAATTAATTAAAAGTGTAAATGGCAAGATGATGGGTTGCATAAGTAATGGGCCCCTTTGGTATAATACCAGTAAATAATCAGTTTTATTGCCAGTTTTCACATGATACATGAACTTTTCCAAGTCACTGACTATGTCTTGGACTTTATTTACATCAATTATGAAGAAATAAAATTAAGAAAGAAAAATTAAATAAAGAAATACAATTTGCCAGAAGGTACATCTGAGAAGCAAGCCTAGATCTGACGTTTTGGTGAAAGAAAATCCTCCTCTATACCACTTCATCATGAAGCTGTATAACTGGCATGAACAAATTCAAATGTGTGAAACACCAAGGGACCCAATACTTTTGGAGGGCACTGTATAAGGTCCCACAGTTGACAGTGCATGTCTGAGCACAAACCAAGCATGAAGTCAAAGGAATTGTTTGTAGACCTCCAAGACAGGATTGTCTTGAGGCACATCTGTAAATGGAAGAAGTTCAGATCCACCAGGACTCTTCCTAGAGCTGGCCGCCCATCTAAACTGAGCAATCGAGAGAAGGGCCCAATGGTCCCTCTGTCAGAGCTCCAGCATTCCTCAGTGGAGAGAGGAGAACCTTCCAGAAGGATGACTATCTCTGCAGCAGTCCACCAATCAGACTCGTATTGTATAGTAGCGAGACAGAAGCCGCTCCTGAGTAAAAGGCACATGGCAGCCCACCTGAAGTTTGCCAAAAGGCACCTGAAGGACTCTCAGACCATAAGAAACAAAATTCTCTGGTCTGATGAGGCAAAGATTGAACTCTTTGGTGTGAATGCTGGGCCTCATGTTTGGAGGAAACCAGGCACCATCCCTACAGTGAAGCATGGTGGTGGCAGCATCATGCTGTGGGGATGTTATTCAGTGGCAGGAACTGGGAGACTAGTCAGAATTGAGGGAAAGATGAATGCAGCAATGTACAGAGACATCCTGGATGAAAACCTGCTTAGAGCGCTCTTGACCTCAGACTGGTTTGACAGTTCATCTTTCAGCAAGACACTGACCCTAAGCACACAACCAAGATGTCAAAGAAGTGGCTTCATTATAACTCTGTGAATGTCCTTGAGTGAGTCCAGACCTGAATCTGGTTGAACATCTCTGGGGAGATCTGAAAACTGCTGTTCACCGATGCTCCCCATCCAACCTGATGGAGCTTGAGAGGTGCTGCAAAGAGGAATGGATAAAACTGCCCAAAGATAGGTGCACCAAGCTTGTGGCATCATACTCAAGAAGACTCGAGGCTGTAATTGCTGCCAAAGGTGCATCAACAAAGTCAATCAATCAATTTCATTTATATAGCGCCAAATCACAACAAACAGTTGCCCCAAGGCGCTTTATATTGTAAGGCAAGGCCATACAATAATTACAGAAAAACCCCAACGGTCAAAACGACCCCCTGTGAGCAAGCACTTGGCGACAGTGGGAAGGAAAAACTCCCTTTTAACAGGAAGAAACCTCCAGCAGAACCAGGCTCAGGGAGGGGCAGTCTTCTGCTGGGACTGGTTGGGGCTGAGGGAGAGAACCAGGAAAAAGACATGCTGTGGAGGGGAGCAGAGATCAATCACTAATGATTAAATGCAGAGTGGTGCATACAGAGCAAAAAGAGAAAGAAACACTCAGTGCATCATGGGAACCCCCCAGCAGTCTAAGTCTATAGCAGCATAACTAAGGGATGGTTCAGGGTCATCTGATCCAGCCCTAACTATAAGCTTTAGCAAAAAGGAAAGTTTTAAGCCTAATCTTAAAAGTAGAGAGGGTGTCTGTCTCCCTGATCCGAATTGGGAGCTGGTTCCAAAGGAGAGGAGCCTGAAAGCTGAAGGCTCTGCCTCCCATTCTACTCTTACAAACCCTAGGAACTACAAGTAAGCCTGCAGTCTGAGAGCGAAGCGCTCTATTAGGGTAATATGGTACTACGAGGTCCCTAAGATAAGATGGGACCTGATTATTCAAAACCTTATAAGTAAGAAGAAGAATTTTAAATTCTATTCTAGAATTAACAGGAAGCCAATGAAGAGAGGCCAATATGGGTGAGATATGCTCTCTCCTTCTAGTCCCCGTCAGTACTCTAGCTGCAGCATTTTGAATTAACTGAAGGCTTTTCAGGGAACTTTTAGGACAACCTGATAATAATGAATTACAATAGTCCAGCCTAGAGGAAATAAATGCATGAATTAGTTTTTCAGCATCACTCTGAGACAAGTATTGAACAAAGGGTACTGAATACTTATGTACATGTGATTCCTTAGTTTTTTATTTTTAATAAATTTGCAAAAATTAAAAAAAAACAAAACTTTTTTCATGTTGTCATTTTGAGGCGTTGTGAGTAGAATTTTGAGGGGGGAAAAATTACTCAATTTTGGAATAAGGTAACAAAATGTGGAAAAAGTTAAGAGCTGTGGATTCTTTCTGGATGCACCGTATATAAAAAAGCCTAGAGTGGCTCCATGTAGGAGAAAAAAAAACAGTAAGAAAAGAATGAACAGTGCACTCATGCACTTGCAGAATGATGTCCTCATCGGATGCAACCAACGACCACATGTCTGTGACTTGGTTCGATGTCTAGCAGTGTTGGGGGGGGGGGGGGGGTGCATATTTTCATTTCATTTGATTTATTCAGCAATAACATAGAAAGTCTCTTTGGCTGTTCCTTGTTTTTTTCACTCAGGGTTGCCACAGCAGATCTGAGGTGGATCTGCATGTTGGTTTGGCACTGATCATACATGACATCCTCCTCCTCCATCCTCCTGCATGCACGGTGGGTTGGAGCTGGGAGAAAGCATATAACTTCCAAAAAAAAAAAAAAATACAAACATTAAATGCAAAAGTCCAGATTGCGCTGATGGGAGTCCTGAAGCCTAGCAGCAGAGCTGGGGCTCCTGGACTTGCTTGGCCACTTCCAGAAGCATTGTTCCTCTCCGGTCATCTCCAATATTTTGCTCTGCTCCCAGGGCAGCTTTAGTGTGTCTCCCACGAGGAATGTAAATGGTAAATGGACTGCATTTATATAGCACTTTTCCATCTGTATCAGACGCTCAAAGCGCTTTACAATTATGCCTCACATTCACCCCAATGTCAGGGTGCTGCCATACAAGGTGCTCACTACACACCAGGAGCAATAGAGGATTAAAGGCCTTGCCCAAGGGCCCTTAGTGATTTTCCAATCAGGTGGGGATTTGAACCCATGATCTTCTGGACTCAAGCCCAACACCTTAACCACTAGACCATCACCTCCCCAATGTCTAAATGTCAGATCATTATTTCTCCAATCACTCACAATGTAGTTTCATCCGTCATCAACCCCTCACAAAGCTCTGTCAAGATTTACGCAATGTTATGAGTTGCAGAGATTACATTCAGAGGGCTTCACGATGCCCGTCATGGTTCTGTGAGTATGTGGCAAGGACCTTAGTTGCCTCGTCAACTTTGAACTGTTCAAAACTCAGATGATAGTGACACTCAGCAAACATCACGTGAATTCTCACAAATTCCCTCGCAAATGCCTTTCATAAGCTGTTGCAGCCCAGTGAGACAGCACCCTATGCTTTTAGTCAGGTGGCCAACCCCAGGGGCCATCATTCCCAAAACCTGTACAACTGAGAGGTCAGACGTTTCCTGTAGTTCTTGACCAAGTTTGCACACTGCAGCAGGGATTTAGGTCCACTCCTCCACACAGATCTTCTCCAGATCTTTCAAGTTTCAAGTTTCAGCTCTCTCCAAAGATTTTCTATTGAGTTCATGTCTGGAAACTGGCTAGGCCAGTCCAGGACCACGAAATGCTTCTTATGGAACCACTCCTTAGTTGCCCTGGCTGTGTGTTTGGGGTCATTGTCATGCTGGAAGACCCAGCCACGACCCATCTTCAGTTTCCAGATACAAGTGAGAAGAACAAGCTAAAATAGCCCTTATTCCGTTATTCAGCAACCTGACTACAGTAAAACTCACCTAAACCGTCATCATATAAACTGGATATTCACACTCACTGGACAAATGCAAAAGTTCCAATGCTTTTGTATGGTTTTCCATGTAATAACCACCGTATATACTGGATTTTGCATCACAGATTTTCACTTACATTGGACAAAACATCCCATCCAATCGCAATATATTTCCATTAAAAACCCCTCGCATGTACTGAACAGAGACGTCTGGACATGCACAGTGACAGAAGCACGAAATGAAGTTATGCACTGACACTCGCTAATTTGAGGAAAGTGGGTACAGTGTTTCCATGATTAAAAGACCAGCCATTTATTTTTTTTAAACCTTGCTCAGACATGGGACCTTGTTGCCTGCATTGTAATATGGTGTTAAGTTTCACACAAATCCTTGGGTGTGACAAACCAAAGAGCTTTAGATCACAGCCCTCTGCCTGGCTCTCCGGCGCCTGACCCACCTGCTTTAAATCAGAGGACCGCAAAAAAGGCTCTGTGATTTGTGACTTTTCCAGTTTCACTCTTTCCTTTCCCGTCATATTTCAGAAGTTTTTGCTTTTCTGCATTTAGCAGAAAAGTCCGCAAATATGACCAACTTCACAACACAGAGTCAGAAAAAGACGCTCAAATGACCCACAATTCATGGAGGAAATTGTACGTACCATATCGTTGGTTTGGAGGTTGATGATTGCATAAAGAAGTGGAACTCGTTGAGGGATAAATTAATCCAGAAAAAGCCTGTGTTCCTGCTGTAAATTGCATAAAGATGCAACAGAAAACTTTAAAAGATTAATGCACATGTGGACATCATTGCATGATCACAGAATTACAGAGCTGCAGAAGCGTAAATCAGGCTTTAGGATTTTAAGGTACCACTCCACAGCGGACTTAGAAAATAGAGTGACTCGACTAAATGTAATCATTTTAATGCACATAATGTCCAGTGCTTAAGCCAGGCATTGAATTTTTTTTCAGATGAAGTTTTGACCCGGTCATTAAATCAATCAATCAATCAACTTTTTTCTTATATAGCGCCAAATCACAACAAACAGTTGCCCCAAGGCGCTCCATATTGTAAGGCAAGGCCATACAATAATTATAAAAAACCCCAACGGTCAAAACGACCCCCTATGAGCAAGCACTTGGCAACAGTGGGAAGGAAAACTCCCTTTTTAACAGGAAGAAACCTCCAGCAGAACCAGGCTCAGGGAGGGGCAGTCTTCTGCTGAGACTGGTTGGGCTGAGGGAAAAAACCAGGAAAAAGACATGCCGTGAAGGGGGGCAGAGATCGATCACTAATGATTAAATGCAGAGTGATGCATACGGAGCAAAAAGAGAAGAAACAGTGCATCATGGGAAACCCCCCCACAATCTACGTCTAAAGCAGCATAACCAAGGGATGGTCCAGGGTCACCTGATCCAGCCCTAACTATAAGCCTTAGCGAAAAGGAAAGTTTTAAGCCTAATCTTAAAAGTAGAGAGGGTATCTGTCTCCCTGATCTGAATTGGGAGCTGGTTCCACAGGAGAGGAGCCTGAAAGCTGAAGGCTCTGCCTCCCATTCTACTCTTACAAACCCTAGGAACTACAAGTAAGCCCGCAGTCTGAGAGCGAAGCGCTCTAATGGGGTAATATGGTACTATGAGGTCCCTAAGATAAGATGGGACCTGATTATTCAAAACCTTATAAGTAAGAAGAAGAATTTTAAATTCTATTCTAGAATTAACAGGAAGCCAATGAAGAGAGGCCAACACGGGTGAGATATGCTCTCTCCTGCTAGTCCCCGTCAGTACTCTAGCTGCAGCATTCTGAACCAACTGAAGGCTTTTTAGGGAACTTTTAGGACAACCTGATAATAATGAATTACAATAGTCCAGCCTAGAGGAAATAAATGCCTGAATTAGTTTTTCAGCATCACTCTGAGACAAGACCTTTCTGATTTTAGAGATATTGCGTAAATGCAAAAGGCAGTCCTACATATTGTTTAATATGCGCTTTGAATGACATATCCTGATCAAAAATGACTCCCCAAGATTTCTCACAGTATTACTAGAGATCAGGGAAATGCCATCCAGAGTAAACGATCTGGTTAGACACCATGCTTCTAAGATTTGTGGGGCCAAGTACAATAACTTCAGTTTTATCTGAGTTTTAAAAGCAGGAAATTAGAGGTCATCCATGTCTTTATGTCTGTAAGACAATCCTGCAGTTTAGCTAATTGGTGTGTATCCTCTGGCTTCATGGATAGATAAAGCTGGGTATCATCTGCGTAACAATGAAAATTTAAGCAATACCGTCTAATAATACTGCCTAAGGGAAGCATGTATAAAGTGAATAAATTGGTCCTAGCACAGAACCCTTGTGGACTCCATAATTAACTTTAGTCCGTGAAGAAGATTCCCCCTTTACATGAACAAACTGTAATCTATTAGACAAATATGATTCAAACCACCGCAGCGCAGTGCCTTTAATACCTATGACATGCTCTAATCTCTGTATAAATTTTATGGTCAACAGTATCAAAAGCAGCACTGAGGTCCAACAGAACAAGCACAGAGATAAGTACACTGTCCGAAGCCATAAGAAGATCATTTGTAACCTTCACTAATGCTGTTTCTGTACTATGATGAATTCTAAAACCTGACTGAAACTCTTCAAATAGACCATTCCTCTGCAGGTGATCAGTTAGCTGTTTTACAACTACCCTCTCAAGAATCTTTGAGAGAAAAGGAAGGTTGGCAACTTGGCCTATAATTAGCTAAGATAGCTGGGTCAAGTGATGGCTTTTTAAGTAATGTTTAATTACTGCCACCTTAAAGGCCTGTGGTACATAACAACTAACACAAAGATAGATTGATCATATTTAAGATTGAAGCATTAAATAATGGTAGGACCTTCCTTGAGCAGCCTGGCAGGAATGGGGTCCAATAAACATGCCGATGGTTTGGACGAAGCAACCAATGAAAATAACTCAGACAGAACAACCGGAGAGAAAGAGTCTAAACAAATACCGGCATCACTGAAAGCAGCCAAAGATAACGATACATCTTTGGGATGGTTATGAGTAATTTTTTCTCTAATAGTCAAAATTTTGTTAGCAAAGAAAGTCATGAAGTCATTACTAGTTAAAGTTAATGGAATACTCAGCTCAATAGAGCTCTGACTCTTTGTCAGCTTAGCTACAGTACTGAAAAGAAACCTGAGGTTATTCTTATTTTCTTCAATTAGTGATGAGTAGAAGATGTCCTAGCTTTACGGAGGGCTTTTTTATAGAGCAACAACCCCTTTTTCCAGGCTAAGTGAAGATCTTCTAAATTAGTGAGACGCCATTTCCTCTCCAACTTACGGGTTATCTGCTTTAAGCTACGAGTTTGTGAGTTATACCACGGAGTCAGACACTTCTGATTTAAAGCTCTCTTTTTCAGAGGAGCTACAGCATCCAAAGTTGTCTTCAAAGAGGATGTAAAACTATTGACGAGATACTCTATCTCCCTTACAGAGTTTAGGTAGCTACTCTGCTCTGTGTTGGTATATGACATTAGAGAACATAACGAAGGAATCATATCCTTAAACCTAGTTACAGCGCTTTCTGAAAGACTTCTAGTGTAATGAAACTTATTCCCCACTGCAGGGTAGTCCATCAGGGTAAATGTAAATGTTATTAAATGAGGCAGGTCCCAATTCAGGATTCCCCGTAAATCATTCAGCGCCTCCTGACTGTAACTAATCCGTTACAAACATATAAGGGATTTTGTCCATTTTATCCGTACAGTTGTGCTTACATACTCTGGTAGATTTTAGTTTTTTGGGCCATTTTTCAAAGAATATGAATGATAACACAAAAAAATTTTCACTCATGGTTAGTGGTTGGGTGAAGCCATTTATTGTTACACAACTGTGTTTACTCTTTTTAAATCATAATGACAACAGAAACTACCTAAATGGCCCTTATCAAAAGTTTACACACTCCTGTTATTGATACCGTGTGCTGCCCCCTTTAACATCACTGACAGCTTGGAGTCGTTTGTGGTCGTTGTGGACGAGGCTCTCTGATAGTGAAGCTGCCACTGAATATGTTTTAGACTTTATTTACATCAATTACAAAGAAATACAAACAGTATGGCACTTTATGGTAAATCTGCATGGAGTAGACAGTTCTCAAAACCTGAGTGACTGTGGAAGAAGGAGAAGAGTGAGAAAAGCCACCAAGACACCCAGGCAACCCAGAAGACATTATAGGCCTATGTGGCTGTGATTGGAGAAATTGTGCACAGTGCACATTTTATATTTGAGAGGTGGGGAGGTGTTCTCTTCACGGATGAACCCCCGTGTTCATTGTTCAGGGCCAGCCCAGTCTCACGTTTTTTTTTTCTCATCAAATTTTCGTGACTAACCCTACTCCTACCCCCAACCCTAACCTTAACCATAACCTATACCTACTCCCTCCCCCAAGCCTAACCCTACCCCCCCCCCCCCCACTTCTCTTTTAATTTCATGCAGCCAGCACGGAATGAATTAGAATGAATTTGTGCTGCCATGACGAAAATGAGGCGCTTTCCGTCACAATATCACGAACCAATAGATTAATGTATATTTTGTGCTGCTGAATCACAACTTGCCGTGAGACCAAGTTGTCAGGGCAGATGGCAGACAGCGTGTGTGGCATTGTGTGGGTGAGCAGTTAGCTGATGTCAACATTGTGGATCGAGTGGCCCATGGTGGTGGTGGGATTATGGTATGGGCAGGTGTATGTTATGACAACGAACACAGGTGCATTTTATTGATGGCATTTTGAATTTACAGAGATACCATGATAGGATCCTGATGCCCACTGCAACCATCACCTCATGTTGCACCATGATAATGCTCGGCCCCATGTTGCAAGGATCTGTACACTATTCCTGGAAGCTGAAAACATCCCCATTCTTGCATGGCCAGTATATTCAATGGACATGTCACCCATTGAGTGTGTTTGGGATGCTCTGGATCAGAGTATGCGACAGCATGTTCCAGTTCCTGCCAGTGTCCAGGAACTTCACACAGCCATTGGAGAGGACCAACATTCCACAGGACACAATCAACAGCCTGATCAACTCTATGCAAAGGAGATGTGTTGCACTGTGTGAGGCAAATGGTGGTCACACCAGATACTGTTTTTTAAGCCCCCCAGACTCCCCCAATAAAGCAAAACTGCACATTTCAGAGTGGCCTTTTATTGTGGCCAACCTAAGGCACACCTGTGCAATAATCATGCTGTTGAATCAGCATCTTGATATGCCACACCTGTGAAGTGGGATGGATTATCTCGGCAAAAGAGAAGTGCTTACTAACACAGATTTAGACAGATTTGTGAGCAATGTTTGAGAGAAATGGTATTTTGTGTATATAAGTATTTGATCCACTGACGATTTTACAAGTTTTCCACCTACAAAGAATGGAGAGGTCTGTAATTTTTATCGTAGGTACACTTCAACTGTGAGAGACAGAATCTAAAAAAAAAGAAAAAAAAGAGAAAAAATCAGGAAATCACATTGTATGATTTTTAAATAATTAATTTGCATTTTATTGCATGAAATAAGTTTTTGCTCACTGACCAACCAGCAAGAATTCTGGCTCTCACAGACCTGTTAGTTTTTCTTTAAGAATCCCTCTTATTCTGCACTTTTGGTCCACTCCTCCATACAGATCTTCTCCAGATCTTTCAAGTTTCAAGTTTCAGCTCAATCCAAAGATTTTCTATTGAGTTCAGGTCTGGAGACTGGCTCGGCCACTCCAGGACTTTGAAATGTTTCTTATGGAGCCACTTCTTAGTTGCCCTGGCTATGTATTTCGGGTCATTGTCATGCTGGAAGATCCAGCCATGATCCATCTTCAGTGCTCTTACTGAGAGAAGGAGGTTGTTTGCCAAAATCTCAGGATACATGACCCCATCCATCCTCCCTTCAGTATGTTGCAGTCGTCCTGTCCCTTTGCAGAAAAGGACCCCCAAAAATCATGTTTCCACCCCCTATGCTTCACGGTTGGGATGGTGTTCTTGGGGTTGTTCTCATCCTCCAAACACAGTGAGTGAAGTTGATACCAAAAAGCTCTATTTTGGTCTCATCTGACCACATGACCTTCTCCCATTCCTCCTCTGGATCATCCAGATGGTCACTGGTGAACTTCAAATGGGCCTGGACAGGTGCTGGCTTGAGCAGGGGGACATTGTGTGCCCTGCAGGATTTTACCCCATGACAACATAGTGTGTTACTAATGTAATCTTTGCGACTGTGGTCCCAGCTTTCTTCAGGTCATTGACTAGGTCCTCCCGTGTAGTTCTGGGCTTTCTCAGAATCATCTTTACCCCACGAGGCAAGATTTTGCATGGAGCCCCAGACTGAGGAAGATTGATAGTCATCTTATGTTTCTTCCATTTTCGAATAAATAATCATAACAGTTGTTGCCTTCTCACCAAGCTGCTTGTCTGTTGTCCTGTAGTCCATCCCAGCCTTGTGCAAATCTACAATTTTGTCCCTGGTGTCCTTAGACAGCTCTTTGGTTTGGTCTTAGCCATGGTCGATAGGTTGGCGTGTGATTGATTGAGTGTGTGGACAAGTGTCTTTTATACAGGTAACGAGTTCAAACAGGTGTAATTAATACAGGTAAAGAGTGCAGAATAGGAGGGCCTCTTAAAGAAAAACTAACAGGTCTGTGAGAGTCACATTTCTTGCTGTATTTTATTGCATGAAATGCTTATTTCATGCAATAAAATGCAAATTAATTATTTTAAATCATACAATGTTCTGGATTTTTTCCTTTTTTTTTAGATTCTGTCTCTCATACAACCCCAATTCCAATGAAGATGGGACATTGTGAAAATGTAAATAAAAACTGAATACAATGATTTGCAAATCCTCTTCAACCTATGGTCAATTGAATACACCACAATTGTTGAAGCTTTGTAGGCGGAATTCTTTCCCATTCTTGCTTGATGTACGACTTCAGTTGTTCAATAGTCGGGGGTCTCTGTTGTCGTATTTTGCACTTCATAATGCGCCACACATTTTCAGTGGGCGACAGGTCTGGACTGCAGGCAGGCCAGTCTAGTACCCGCATTCTTTTACTATCATCACAGATGTGTAAGATGCCCATGCCATGGGCACTAACACACCCCCATACCATCACAGATGCTGGCTTTTAAACTTTGCGCTGGTAACAATCTGGATGGTCTTTTTCCTCTTTTGTCCTGAGGACACGACGTCCATGATTTCCAAAAACAATTTGAAATGTAGACTCATCAGACCACAGCACACTTTTCCACTTTACGTCTGTCCATTTCAAATAAGCTCGGGCCCAGAGAAGGCAACAGCGTTTCTGGATGTTGTTGATGTATGGCTTTCACTTTGCATGGTAGAGTTTTAACTTGCACTTGTAGATGTAGCGACAAACTGTGTTAACTGACAATGGTTTTCTGAAGTGTTCCTGAGCCCACGCAGTAAGATCCTTTACACAATAATGTCGGTTTTTAATACAGTGCTGCCTGAGGGATCGAAGGTCACGGGCATTCAGTGTTGGCTTTCAGCCTTGCCGCTTTTGTGTAGATCGTTCTTCAGATTCTTCTGATTATATTATGGACTGTAGATGATGGAACCCCTAAATTCCATTCCAATTCAATTTTTGCAATTGAACTTTGAGAAACATTGTTCTTAAACTGTTGGACTATTTTTTTTCACGCAATTGTTCACAAAGTGGTGATCCTCACCCCATCGTTGCTTGTGAAGTCTGAACCTTTTGGGGATGCTCCTTTTACACCCAATCATGACACTCACAATTAGTGTCCTCAGTTCCCAAACACTTATTGAGTGTTGTTAGAAGGAAAGGTGATGCAACACAGTGGTAAACATACCACTGTCCCAGCTTTTTTGAAACATGTTGCAGGCATCATTTCAAAATGATCAAATATTTGCACAAAAAACAATAAAGTTTATCAGTTTAAACATTAAATATCTTGTCTTTGTGGTGTATTCAATTGAATATAGGTTGAAGATCAATCAATCAATCAATTTTTTTTTTTTATATAGCACCAAATCACAACAAACAGTTGCCCCAAGGCGCTCTACATTGTAAGGCAAGGCCATACAACAATTATGTAAAACCCCAACGGTCAAAACGACCCCCTGTGAGCAAGCACTTGGCTACAGTGCACTTTGAGCAGATGGGTTGAGTTCATCAGTGAAATCACCTGCTGGAGTCAGTGGCTGCAAGAAAAACCTGCACCCTCTTGGCCCTTTCTGGAATACTTTGGACACCACTGGTGTAAGCGGATGATGGTATACTGGTCATTCCCATGAGGAGAGGGCAGTGGGTCCAGCAGGGACAATAATATTGAAGAGACGCAGCTCCTGGACCTCATTCTGCAAGTTAGTGATTGCACTGTCCACATTTTTCTTCCTGTTTTTTTCTCTAAATGGTAGGCTTTTTTTAAAAAATTATTATATTATTTACTACTATTTTATTTTATTATTATTTACGGGGCTGTGCCTTCCATGGCTGTGGTTTGGGGTATTTCACATAATAGCAGCACATGGGGTGTGCAGCCAGTACACTCTGAGTTCCAGTCTCAAGCCCGGATAAATGAGGAGGGTTATGTCAGGAAGGGCATCCGGCGTAAAACAAGCCAACCCATCCATGCAGACTAAGAATTGAATGTCCATACCAGATTGGTCAAGGACCAGGTTAACAACGACCGCCAATGGTGCTGTTGCCAAATAGGGTGCTGGTGGAAAATGGGCTATTGCTAGGTAAAGAAGAAGAGGAGGAGAATGTTTCCACGGACAGTGGGAGAAGAGGAAAACTAGAAGGGTGGAAGTGAGAGTTGGGACTTTGAATGTTGGTAGTATGACTGGTAAAGGGAAAGAGCTGGCTGATATGATGGAGAGGAGAAAGGTAGACATATTGTGTGTGCAAGAGACCAAGTGGAAGGGAAGAACGAGCAGGAGCACAGGCGGGGTGTTCAAGTTGTTGCATCAAGGTGAGGATAAGAAGAGAAATGTGTTGAGGTCATTTTAAAGGAAGAGTATGTTAAGAGTGTGTTGCAGGTTCAGCGAGTGTCTGACAGGGTGATGAATGTGAAGTTGGAAAATTAAGGGGTGATGATGAATATCATCCGTGCATATGCCCCAAAGGTAGATTGTGAGATGAAGGAGAAAGAAGATTTCTGGAGTGAGTTGGGTGAGGTGGTGGAGAGTGTGGCCAAGCATGAAACAGTGGTGATAGGAGCAGACTTCAATGAGCATGTTGGCAAAGGCAACAGAGGTGATGAGGAAGTAATGGGTAAATATGGTATCAAGGACAATAATGTGGATGGACAGATGGTAGTTGATTTTGCAGAAAAGATGGAAATGGCTGTGTTGAATACCTACTTTAAGAAACGGTAGGAGCACAGGGTGACATATGAGAGTGGAGAAGATCCAAGCTAAAAGAAATTGGAGACTATAAGGTGGTAGCAGGAGAGAGGGTAGTTAGACAGCATAAGATGGTAGTTTGTAGGATGACTTTAGAGGTAAAGAAGAAAAGCAGAGTGAGAACTCAACAAAAGATCAGATGGTGTAAGCTGAAGTATGAAGACTGTTGTGTGAAATTCAGTGAGCAGATGACAGAGGCACTGGATGGAGGGGAAGCAATTTTGGAAAACTGGAAAAGTACTGCAGATGTGGTGAGGAAGACAGCTAGGAAGGTACTGGGTGTGACATCTGGACAGTGAAAGGAAGACAAGGAGACTTTGTGGTGGAACGAAGATGTCCAGAAAAGCATAAGGAGAAAGAGGTCAGTGAAAAAGTTTTGGGATAGGAGAGATGATGAAAGTAGACAGGGGTACAAGGAGATGTGGCGTAAGGCGAAAGAGAAGTGACAAAAGCTAAGGAAAAGGCATATTGTGAGCTGTACAAGAAGTCAAATAGTAAGGAAGGGGAAGAGGACTTGTACCGATTGGCCAAACAAAAGGACATAGCTGGCAATGATGTGCAGCAGGTCAGGGTGATAAAATATGCAGATAGTAATGTGCTGACAAGTGAGGAGTGTGTGTTGAGAAGGTGGAGGGGCAGATGAATGAAGAAAATGAATGAATGAATGAATGAATGAAGAAAATGAGAGAGAGAAACGGCTGGATGATGTGGTGAGAGTGAATCAAGAAGTGCAAGAGATTAGGAAGGATGAAGAGAGGGCAGCTATGAAGAGGTTGAAGAGTGGAAAGGCAGATGGTCCAGATGACATTCTGGTGGAGGCATGGAAATGTCTAGGAGAGATAGCGATAGAGTTTCTAACCAGATTGTTTAATAAAATCTTGGAAAGTGAGAGGATGCCTGAGGAGTGGAGACAAAGTGTGCTGGTTCCTTTTTTTAAGAACAAGGATGATGTGCAGAGCTGCAATAACTACAAAGGCATAAAGCCACAGCATGAAGTTATGGGAAAGAGTAGTAGAAGCTAGGCTTAGAAAACAGGTGAAAATCTGTGCGCAGCAATATGGTTTCATGCCAAGAGCGCGCACTACGATGCAATGTTTGCTCTGAGAATACTGATGAAGAAGTATAGAGAAGGCCAGAAGGAGTTACATTGTGTCTTTGTGGATTCAGAGAAAGTTTATGACAAGGTGCCAAGAGAAGAGTTGTGGTATTGTATGAGGAAGTCTGGAGTGGCAGAGAAGTATGTTAGGGTAGTACAGGACATGTACAAGGATAGTGTGACAATGGTGAGATGCACAGTGGGAATGACAGACTCATTCAAGGTGGAGGTGGGATTACACCAAGGATCAGATCTGAGTCCTTTCTTGTTCAAAATAGTGATGGACAAGTTGACAGATGACATTAGACAGGAGTCTCCATGGACTATGATGTTTGCAGATGACACTGATCTGTAGTGAGAGTAGAGAGAAGGTTGAGTCTGACCTGGAGAGGTGGAGATATGCTCTGAAGAGAAGGGGAATGAAAGTCAGTAGAAACAAGACTGAGTACATGTGTGTGAATGAGCCGGAGACCAGTGGAATAGTGCAATTACAAACCAGTCCAGTCGAAGATTCAAGCTTCTCTACTATGCAATTACAAGGAGTAGAAATGGTGAAAGTAGATGAGTTTCAATACTTGGGGTCAACTGTCCAAAGTAATGGAGAGTGTGGTAAAGAGGTGAAGAAGAGAGTGCAGGCAGGGTGGAGTCGTTGGAGAAAGGTGGCAGGAGTGATTGGTGACCGAAGGATATCAGCAAGAGTGAAGGGGAACGTTTACAAGACAGTAGTGAGACCAGCTATGCTGTACAGCTTAGAGACGGTGGCACTAACAAAAAGACAGGAGACAGAGCTGGAGGTGGCAGAGCTGATGATGTTGAAATTCTCTTGGGAGTGAGGAGAATGGACAGGATTAGGAATGAACATATCACAGGGACAGCTCAGGTGGGATGATTTGGAGACAGAGTCAGGGAGGTGAGATTGAGATGGTTTGGACATGTGCAGAGGAGGGACCCAGGGTATATAGGGAGAAGGATGCTGAGGATGGAGCCGCCAGGCCAAGGAGGAGGTTTATAGATGTGCTGAGGGAGGACATGCAGGTGGTTGGTGTGACAGAGGAAGATACAGAGGATGGGGAGAGATGGAGACTATTGATCTGCTGTGGTGACCCCTAAAGGGAGCAGCTGAAAAAGAAGAAGATGATGCAGTCTTCAGCCACCCTGACCACGTTGTTCACAAATACGTCGTCATTTCAACCATACGAGTGGTGCTCAACATCCATGAGTGTGCCACATGGTAGTCGTTCTCAAATCCTTGCACCTGCAAAGGCACCCGACAATCACAGAGTGCTATATGGCATTTGAGCGGCATTCACGCACTATGTATGCAAACTACTTGTGATTGTTGGCCCTATTTTTACTGTCAGTCTATGCGGCATTTGGCCCACATTCAGGCAACATGCGTTAAAGTGTCGTAAGTGCCAATTCAATGAGATTCCAACTGAAAAACTGTCCCTAATTGACATGTTTTGTTGCAAACGTCTGTCTCCAACTACTCCCCAGTTGTGGCAGCCCAGTGTGATAGTACCTTCAGGGAGACTCAGCTGAGTATTATTTGTATGCTACATTACTTGCATTAACATCTGTTATGACATTTCGACATGTGGTACCTTAATGTGGAAACTGTGCCTCAGTGTTGAGGACACCAGTCTTCTGTGACAGTTTTTTTTTTTTGCGGGGGGGGATTGGACATGAGTGTTACATTCATTTTATTATATGAATATAAATAAGGCAGCACGGTGGCTTAGTGGTTAGCACTGTTGCCTCACAGCGAGAAGGTCATGGGTTCAGTTCCCGCCCGTGGCCTTTCTGTGTGGAGTTTGGATGTTCTCCCCGTGTTTGCGTGGGTTTCCTCCGGGTGCTCCAGTTTCCTCCCACAATCAAAGACATGCGGGTTAGGTGGATTGGAATCTTTAAATTGTTTAATAGGTGTGCGAGTGGGTGTGAATGTGTTTGTTTGTCTGTTTTTGGCCATGTGACAGACTGGCGTCCCGTCCTGGGTGTACCCAGCCTCACGCTCTATGACTGCTGGGATAGGCCCCAGCCCCCCGTGACCCTTGATTGATCTAAGTGGTCGAAGATGAGTGTGTGTGAGTGTGTGTGTATAGATTCACCATCACCATTTCCTTTGTTAGATTATTTTTATAATCCAGATCTTGTGGCTCACAGAGTTCCATGTGGTTGAGGAATGTCCGGAAAAATGAAAAGCTAAAAGTGATTTCTTGTAACTGGACAGCAGTCATGACTTTTTCATGGTTGAAAATGCTTTTTTATTGCATTTATATTTTTTCATGTGTGTGAATTCTTTCCCAGTCACAAAAGTCAGTAAAAGGTGTTAATTTTTTAATGTTGCCAGTATAATGTCAACGTAACTGTCTACAGATCATCCATCCATCCATCCATCCATCCATCCATCCATCCATCTATCCATCCATCCATCCATCCATCCATCCATCCATCCATTTTCTGCTTTATCCGGAGTCGGGTCGCGGGGGCAGCAGCTCAAGCAAAGCCGTCCAGACGTCCCGATCCACACACACCTCCCCCAGCTCCTCTGGGGGAACCCCAAGGTGTTCCCAAGCCAGCCGAGAGATGTAGTCCCTCCAGCGTGTCCTGGGTCTTCCCCGGGGCCTCCTCCCAATGGGACGTGCCCGGAACACCTCTCCAGCGAGGCGTCCAGGGGGCATCCGGAAAAGATGCCCCACCAACTGACTCCTTTCAACGTGGAGGAGCAGCGGCTCGACTCTGAGCTCCTCCCGAGTGACCGAGCTCCTCACCCTATCTCTAAGGGAGCGCCCAGCCACCCTGCGGAGGAAACTCATCTTGGCCGCTTGTACTCGCGATCTCGTTCTTTCGGTCATGAGCCAAATCTCATGACCATAGGTGAGGATCGGAACGTAGATCGATCGGTAAATCGAGAGCTTTGCCCCCCTACTCAGCTCTCTCTTCACCACGACGGTCTGATACAGCGACCACATCACTGCTGTGTCTGCAGATCATTTATCTATTTTAGCTGTGTGCTGCTCGCAGCACACATGAATGATACAGAACTGCACCCATATTTGGCATTTCAGTTATTTTGATGCCAGGGTACAGTTTAAACTAAAACTAAAATACAACACAGAATGTTTTTTTTTTTTTTTTTGAAGCAAGCAGGGAGCAATTTCAAAGGAGTGGAGTGTTAATCAGCAGTTGGCTGTGAGCTGGAGATCAAGAGAGCAGAAGGAGCATATAGTTCCGTGAGTGATGAGTGGAAATTCTCATCGATTCAATGACATGCTCTGCATAGCATAATAAAATACTTTTCAGAATTGATTATTATCAAAACTTCATCAGACATTACATTTTTGTCATATAACTAAGGCAAAGCCTTGGACCGAACATCGACGTAGGTTGATGTAAATATATTGTGTCAACTGTATGTGATAAACATAGTTCAAAATTGCTTGAGTGTATGAAGGTCTTGAGATGAAGGTTTTTTAAATTGACTGACACGATTTGTTAATGAAAAACTATTGTAGGCTTCAATGATACATACATATGGGTATTCATGAAAATATCTTTAATGTTGCCGACATTAATGAGCAAAGCTTCTCACCATCTCACCATGTCATTTAGGTGCTTCAGACTTTTTCAGTCACTTCAGTTCACGTTTTCCATATTTTGTCTGCTATATGATATATTTAACTGAAATTGCTGATCCAAACAACCATTTATAAAGGAAAATCATGAAAATCATCAGGGGTGCCCAAACTTTTACATACAAATGTAAACAAAAAGTAAGATAAATCTTTAATTAGTCTTTTAATTTCTTCCAATTACAGCGTGACTGGTGTTACACCAAAAGTCCTTTGTTTCCTGGAAAAAAAAAACTCATTTTGTATTTAGAAAACTGAAAATGCAAGGGAAACACCGTAAAAAAAAAAATCTTTCCCAATTTTCCCATTCAGCATGGAAATTCCCCCATGACAACATAAAAAAGTTGTCTTGAAATGTTTGCAAATTTATTAAAAATTTTAAAAACTAAGAAATTACATTTATATAATTATTCACACCCGTTGTTCAATACTTTGTTGGCAGCAATTACAGCCTCAAGTCTTCTTGAACATGATGCCACAAGCTTGGTGCACCTATCTTTGGGCAGGTTTGCCCATTCCTCTTTGTATCTCCTCTCAAACTCCATCAGGTTGGATAGGGAGCGTCGGTGCACAGCCGTTTTCAGATCTCTCCAGAGATCAGGTCTGGGCTCTAGCTGGACCACTCAAGGACATTCACAGAGTTGTCCTGAAGTCACTCCTTTGATATCTTGGCTGTGTTTTTAGGGTCATTGTCCTGCTGAAAGATGAACTATCACCCCAATCTGAGGTCAAGAGCACTCTGGAGCAGGTTTTCATCCAGGATCTCTCTGTTCATTGCTTCTTTCATCTATCCATCAATCCTGACTAGTCTCCCAGTTCCTGCCGCTGAAAACACCCCCACAGCATGATGCTGCCACCACCATGCTTCACTGTAAGGATGGTGCCTGGTTTCCTCCAAACATGACACCTGGCATTCATGCAAAATAGTTCAATATTTGTCTCATCAGACCAGAGAATTTTGTTTCTCATGGTCTGAGAGTCCTTTGGGTGCCTTTAACAAACTCCAGGCGGGCTGCCATGTGCCTTTTACTAAGGAGTGGCTTCCGTCTGGCCACTTTGCCATACAGGCCTGATTGGTGGATTGCTGCAGAGATGGTTGTCCTTCTGGAAAGTTCTCTTCTGTCCACAGAGGAATGCTGGAGCTCTGACAGAATGGCCATCGGGTTCTTGGTCACCTCCCTGAGTATTCCCTTCTCCCCCAATCGCTCAGTTTAGATGGTTGTCCAGCTCTAGGAAGAGTCCTGGTGGATCCAAATGTCTTCCATTTATGGATGATGGAGGCCACTGTGCTCATTGGGATCTTCAAAGCAACAGAAATGTTTCTGTACCCTTCCCCAGATTTGTGCCTCAAGACAATCCTGTCTCAGATGTCTACAGACAATTCCTTTGACTTCATGCTTGGTTTGTGCTCTTACGTGCACTGTCAACTGTGGGACCTTATCTGTAGACAGGTGTGTGCCTTTCCAAATTATGCCCAATCAACCGAATTTACCCCAGGTGGACCATAGAAACATCTCAAGAATGATCAGTGGAAACAGGATGCACCTGAGCTCAATTTTGAGCTTTCTGGCAAAGACTGTGAATACTTATGTATGCGTGCTTTCTTAGCATTTTCATATTTAATAAATTTCTAAAAATCTAAAAAAATATTTTTTTTTTCACATTGTCATTAAAGGGTATTGTGTGTTGAATTTTGAGAAAAAAAATTATTTCATCCATATTTGAATAAGGCTGTAACATAACAAAATGTGCAACAAGTGAAGCAGAGTGAATACTTTCTGGGTGCACTGTATGATTTCCTTTGATAGGTGCGGATGGACCTGCTGTCTGCCTGAGTGGTTGCTGTTCCATTGTGTGGGGGATGTGGCAATGCGTGGCATGCTTCCATATCTGACCTAACATTGGTTCATTCATTTTCTCCCACTTATCTGGGTCCAGGTCACGGTGACAGCACACACACTTCCCTATCCTTAGCCAGGCCCTTTAAGTCCCCTGGAGGATCTCTAGGTGCACGCAAGCAAGCTGGGACATGTAATCCCTACAACATGCCCTGGGTCTATCCTGGACCTCCTTCCAGTTGGACATGCCTGGAAGACCTCCCTAGGGAGACGACCAGGTGGCATCCTCAATAGATGCCTTAACTACGTTAGTGGACTTCTTTTGATGCGAAGAAGTGGTGGCTCTACTCTGAGTCATTCCCAGATATTACAACTTTCACTCTCTTACTGAGTACAGATACCTTACGGAAGAAACTCATTTTTGCTGCATATATCTACAACCTTGTTTTTTCACTTATTACCCAAAGCTCTTGGCCTTAGGGGAGCATAAATTGAGTGTAGGAGCCTCACTATCTGGCTTTGCTTTTTCTTCACCACAGTGGAGCGAGATGGTGTCTGCAGGACCTCAGATGCAACACCGATCTGTCTATAGGTCACATGCTCCATATTACCAAGACCTCAAGGTGTTTAAACCCATCCACTTGGGACAGTAACCCTCTCCTGATCCAGAGGGTACAATCCACCCTTTTTCCAATAGAAGACCATGACCCAAGATTTAGAGGTGCTGATCCTCATCCCAGTTATTTCACTGTCAACCTCAAACCTGCCCAGTGTGCATTGGAGGTCATTGTCTTTTGAGGCCAGAATCATATCATCTGCAAAATGTAGAGTTGCAATTCTGAAGTCATCAAATTGGACATGCTCCAATCCCTGACGGCACCTTGAAATTTTGTCCCTAAAAAATCACTAAAAGGACGGGTGACAAGGGGCTGCCTTGGTGGTGTCCAGCACCCACTGGAAACAGTTCTGATTAATTCCCAAGAATGTGTACGCACCTCTTACTATGGTTGTATCAAGACTGGATTGCATTGCAGTGGACCCAGTACCTAATAGTCCTACAGCACCTCCCACAGGACACCTCATTTGGCCTTTTCCAAGTCCTCAAAACATATGTAGTCTGGTTGGGCCTACTCCACTATCCATGCATGGGTAAAGAGCTGGTTGACTGTTCCACGACCAGGATGGAACCCACATTGCTCCTCCTGAATCTGAGGTTTGGCTATCAGTCTATGTCTTCTCTCTCGCACACTGGCATAGACCTTTCTGGGGAAGCTGAGAAGTGTGATTTCTCTTTATTTACAACACAGTTGGGAACCACAGAGTGTCCAGTATCTGTTTGCTGTTTCTGTAGATCTCTATGCTAACCTTACATGAAAGGCCTCCTTCTTCAGCCTGACAGCTTCCCTCATAGCAGGTTTCCATCAGGTGGCTCATGGGTTGCCACTGCACGAAGCAAAAAAGAATTGTCAGGCCACAACTTAAAGCAGCTGCTTCAACAATAGAGGCCTTGAACATGGTCCACTCCACCTCCATGTCCCCAACCTCCCTCAGAATGCAGGAGAAGTTCTTTGGAGGTGTGAGTTAAATGCTGTCTCGACAAATTCTTCCACCAAAAGTTCCCAGAGAACTCTCACAACTCGTTTTAGTTTTCCAGGTTGGTTCGGTGGCATCTGATCTCCAAGACACATGGTGGCAGGTCTGATGACATGATCACAAAATTGATCATTGTCCTTTGACCTAGGGTACTCTGGTACCATGTGTACTGATGAACGCCCTTGTGCGTGAACAAGGTGTTTGTGATGGACAATCCATGACCAGCACAAAGATTCAGAAACAATGTACCATTCTGGTTCAGATCAGAGGAGCCATTCCTCCCAATCACTTCCTGTATAGGTTTCTCCATCATTGCCATTGTTAGGATTGATGTCCCCTAATAGAACTGTGGAGTCTCCTGTAGGAACCTTTTCCAGGATCCCACTAAGATTCTCCAAGAAGACTGGGTACTGTGACCTGCTGTATGGTGCATATGCACGACAACAGTCAGATTCCTCTGTGCAACACAAAGTTGCATCGAGGCAGCCCTCTTTTCACAGGGGAAAACTCCAAAATAACAGCACTCACCCAGGGACTTGTCAGCTTCACCACATCTGCCCGATGCATCTCACCCTTGACAGCTGCAGAGAAAGAAAACCTCCAGCTCCCCTCCAGGAGTTTGGTTCCAGAGTTCTTGCTGTGCATGGAGATTAGCCCAACTATCTATAATTTATATCACTCTATCTCCCACACCGGCTCAGGCTCCTTCACCACCAAAGAGGTGATGTTCCACATTCCAAGAGTCAAGTACCATAACTGATCATTGGTCTGTGTGGGCTTATGCACCTGTCAACTCCCCATCAAGCAGTGCACCAGACCCTCTGTTCTATCCCTGTGGGTGGTGGATCCCATGGAGGCCCCACCATGTTATTTCTTGGGGCTCAGCCCAAGGAGCCCCATGGCTACAGGCCCAGCCAGCAAGCACTCACTGAAGAGCTCCCCGTCTCCCTCCAGGCCTGGATCCAGGAGGAGGCCTCAAGAAATTTCGTAACTCACTCATCCAAGTGACTTTATCAGTTTACCTTCATACCTATGTCCCACTGTTGGAGGTTTATACTGGGAAAATAAGGTCCAAGGTTCATAACCTCCAGACAACTCGGCTGGAGGTTACGAACCTGGAGGTTATGTTTTCACCCCGTTTGTCTGTTTGTGAACAGCCTGTAACCATCAATTTTTCATATATCATTATGACATTTTTACAGAGGATTCATATCTTGATAGGCAAAAACATCTTTCAAGATCATAGGTCAAAGGTCAGACTCAAGAAAAATCTTGGAAAATTGGAAAAATCCCTATCCTTTAACAATGAATGAATTTTCAAAAATTCATAACTCTGTGAAAAAAGGATGGTAGGATTTGTAGGATGGTATCCTTTATCAATTGACAAAGTTTGATCCAGATCTGATCCAGATTACAGAGTTTGTGGCCATTTAAATTTAACATATTGACAAATACTGAACACAGGGAGACAATGGGGACTTGTTAAGAGGCTCTAGTTCCACCATCAAAAAACAAAAATAATAATAATTGTAACAAAAAACATATTTGAATGCACACATGCCAAAATGTTGTAACACGTGCAGAATGTGGCTTGGCATTGTCTTGCTGAAATAAGCAGGGATGTCCCTGAAAAAGACGTTGCCTGGATGGCAGCATGTGTTGCTCCAAAACCTGGATGTATCTTTCAGCATTGATGGTGCCATCACAGATGTGTAAGTTACCCATGCCATGGGCACTAACACACCCCCATACCATCACAGATGCTGGCTTTTGAACTTTGCACTGGTAACAATCTGGATGGTCTTTTTCCTCTTTTGTCCTGAGGACACAACGTCCATGATTCCCAAAAACAATTTTAAATGTGGACTCATCAGACCACAGCACACTTTTCCAATTTGCATCTGTCCATTTCAAATGAGCTCGGGCCCAGAGAATGTGGTGGCATTTCTGGATGTTGTTGATGTTTGGCTTTCACTTTGCATGGTAGAGTTTTAATTTGCACTTGTAGATGTAGCGATGAACTGTGTTAACTTACAATGGTTTCTGAAGTGTTCCTGAACCCATGCGGTAAGATCCTTTACACAATGATGTCGGTTTTTAATGCAGTGCCGCCTGAGGGATCGAAGGTCAAGAGCATTCACTGTTGGTTTTCAGCCTTGCCGCTTACATGTAGAAGGTTCTCCAGATTCTTTGAATCTTCTGATTATATTATGGACTGTAGATGATGGAATCCCTAAATTCCTTGCAATTGAATGTTGAGAAACATTGTTCTTAAACTGTTGGACTATTTTATCACGCAGTTGTTCACAAAGTGGTGATCCTCACCCCATTTTTGCTTGTGAATGGCTGAGCCTTTTGGGGATGCTCCTTTTATACCCAATAATGACACTCACCTGTTTCCAATTAGGTGTTCTTTGAGGATTCACCAACTTTCCCAGTCTTTTGTTGCCCTGTCCCAACTTTTTTGAAATGTGTTGCAGGCATCCATTTCAAAATGAGTAAATATTTGCACAAAAACAACGTCTATCAGTTGGAACATTAAATATCTTGTCTTTGTGGTGTATTCAATTGAATATAGGTTGAAGAGGATTTACAAATCATTGTATTCTGTTTTTATTTACATTTTACACAACATCCCAACTTCATTGGAATTGGGGTTGTAGTTTATCATTCTTCCTGTGACCGCGAAGCTGCAGCCGGCGTTCACCCATGTCCGCCGTCCGTGAGTGGGCATGGAGATGTCCTCCGTGAGGAGTATACTGGATGTGGACATGTCCTGTCTCTGGCAATCTGTCTGTGAGCAGGCCTTAATGAACTTTATTTAACACAATTGTGAGAGAACTTGAGGAGGTGAGCGCGAGGAGCTGCAGCCAGGCTGTAATGAGCATTTTTTTTCTCTTAATTGTTCACATGTGCTCTTTGAGAGGTATAGTTTTACTGCATTGTGTATATGGTATAAAAAGACTGACAACAATCCTGCGTGATTTATAGCTCGGCAGCAATGGAGCACAGAAGGAATCATAAATTGGCGTCGTGTAACGGTATATTGTGTGGGTGTGGCATCCAGTCACATTAAGTACCTTTAAGTTCCCTCAACTTGCGAAAAAACTACTTCCTTTCTGCGTCCTCTGCTAGACGCAGAAAAAAATTAAACATGTTTAATTTTTGGCATCTGTTTCACGTCGCCCTTTGCGTCCCTCACGGTATTGTGGCATTAGGTTGCATCAACTTGGCAGCGGCATCATGACGCCGCATGATGCAACTTAAAGCAGGCCCAGTGTGAAAAGGGGTTTACACAAATAAATACACACAGGCACATCTTGGGGTCTGTGGGGATGATGCATGTCTGTCTGTGCACTCTCTGTGTGCATTCTGCTTTGTGCATTTTACTGACGCACACACAAACAACTGTGTGCACAGAACGCACACAGCCAGCTGTCTGTGTGTTCCACCTCTGTGCACAGCTACACCTTGTCCCTCACAGTGCACAGCTGTCTATGTTGGATGATGCATGCATGTCCATACATACTGTGTGCGCATTCTGCTGTGTGCGTTACTGTGCATATCCATAATAAATCAATAAAATGTACTGATATTTGTGAACTGAATTTTTTCCATGTACAGTACTGTGCAAAATTTTAGACACACTTAATGCATCATAAAATAATTAAAATGCATTAAGATCTGATAAATATTCATAAACAAATGAAATATGTTATTAATTTAAACTTTGATGATAATCGATATGAAAACTGGATTCTATTTATGTGTGATTTTTCGGTATATAAATCGCACCAGATTATAAGTCACAGGACCTCAAAACTATTTTAAGAAAAACACAACTTAAAGTATGAGTAATTATGTTTAACAATCATTTTAATGTTGCATGATCATTTGCAGCTGTGTTTGTGTGATGTTCTACTGACAAAGAAATTATTATTATGGAATAAAATTATAGCTCACATATTTACTTTTGTTGGAACTGATTCTGTGTTGACATGCCAATAAAAAGTGCAGCCAGGTGAAGCCTGGGTGTGACCTTGTCCTGCTCCAGCCGCTGGGCTCCTCAACACTCAGACACCCGCGTGCTGCATCATTCATAGAGAAGCGTGCCACATGTCCAAAATATCGAGCCTCGCTTACAAAATAGTTGACAGATATTTTTCTGTTAATAAACTGATTGACCAACTAATGGTTTCAGCTTGTTTTAGAACTATACATTGGGTGACTCGGTAGCATCTCAGCCTTGGAGGAGTCTTAGCGTGTCATTTCTCATTTAACCTTGCTCACATGACCACGGATGGAAATCGGCCCTGGCTTCATACAGGCCTTTGAGGTTTTAATTCTGCCTTAGTAATGTGAATTACAGCATGTTGTTCAGCACAGTTGGACACAGCTGCACAACGTGCACTGAAAATGACCATGCATTGCATCTTCTGAGCTATATGCTTTTCCTTTGTGTGTATTAGTGTATCACCGTGTGTGTTTTCTCTCCTCACACTCTCTGATAGTGTGCGTGTTCGTGCAGTGGTGATGACGCGTGATGACTCCAGTGGCGGTTGGGTGCCTCTTGGTGGTGGTGGCCTCAGCCATGTGGTCATATGTAAGGGGCGGAGTCATGATGGCAAGGGGCGGAGAGAATACATCATACGAGGAGAAAGGCTGCGAGATCGAGCGGTGAGTGCTTCGTTTGTACACCTTCACTTCCTGACTTGCAGCTGCATCTTTTGTGGAGTCCAACCTGATTGAGTTTACTGGCACACTCATGTGGTCTTTTGCCTGGTTGTTGTTTTGTGTCTTTAGCCGGTGCTGGAGTGTGCAGTTCAAAGGGGGTTAGTCTACAACAAGGTGAACCCCATCTTCCATCACTGGCGTGTAGAGGATCGCAAGTTTGGCCTAACGTTCCAGAGTCCAGCTGATGCCATCTCCTTTGAGAAGGGGCTGCAGACGGTCATAGACAAGCTCGACAGAGGTACAGCCACATGTACAACCAGAAGCAGCTTTAATATGGCTTCAAAACCAGCCAGGAAATCCTAAACCCTCTTTTTTCCTGTCATCAAGGCTCTGACTCACCCTCATCCTCCACGCCAGAAGAGGCGGACACTGAGGATGATGGACAAGCTGTAAGTATCTGAGATGTTTGGTCCCTTTTGTTTTCTCTTTAAGCTCTTACTGAGGAGTCAGGCAGGCACTGGTGCCTTTATCTGTGAGATGACACGCAGCCTTTGTCAGTCCCATACAGGCAGTGAGTCGTCGTCCAACAGCCGGAAGGAAATGCTTCCCAAACCCATCACCATAGTGACGAGTGAGTCGTCATCCACCTGCTTTGTGCGACCAGAAGAATTTGGTTTTGGATCTGCTGTCACGACTCAGACACCTGCTCAGGTAACACAGTGCTTTAATTCTCTGACTCCATCATGATGGTGATCGTTACAAACACATGGAGGTTTTTTTCAGTAGAACCAGTGATCAGATCAGGCTTCACCCCGAGGACTCTGAAAAACTTAAAGGTGGTGTCCCTTCAGTTTTTCACAGAATGACCAAATGTACTTTGTGCTGATTTCTGCAGTATATCTCAAAACTACGCCTTATGTTATTGCTGGCAAAGTATTTTTTTTGAAGGGGATTTCGTAGCAAATATAATGAATTAGCTCCATGAGATCTTGCAGATGCACATTCACAAGGTTTAGACTTCATGGTGCATTCAGTGGAAAATGAGAACTCATAACTAGGAAAAATACTTTTAATAACACTATGATACAGTATAACAGTATAACATTATTATCCCCATTTGGCAAACCAGGTAATTCAATTCAATTTATTTATACAGCACCAATTCATAACATAAGTCACCACAAGGCGCTTCACAAGGGTAATTCTTTGGTCACACGGCACGTCGATAGCTGGATGAAGGACAAAATGTCAGATAGTCAAAAATCGTCAAGAAAAGGTGGATGAAAGATCCTGCAAAGATCCAAAATAAACCCAATATTAATACGTATAAAAGAGGACTTAGATAGATAGAAAATGTTACCTGTGTCCTGGCTGGGACGATTAAGCATACTCAACATGAATATACTCCCAAGACTCATGTATCCGCTACAAATGTTGCCAAACTCCATTCCAAATTCTTGGTTCTCAAAGCTGGAAGAAATAATCACCCAATATATATATGGCAGGGGAAGAAAGTGCGAATGAAAATGAGCAAATTACAGAGAAATAAAGATCAGGCAGTAGTAGAGAAGCTTGAATCTTCGACTGGACTGGGTTGCTTGACGCAAGGACGTTTCGCTTCAAATCGCAGAAGCTTCCTCAGCTAAAATTCTTGCTCTGGAAGTCTGACTTCTGTCTGACTCTTGTAGAGAAGAATAAAACAGAAGCCAACAAAAGCTGGAGTTTTAAACCTAACCAGACCCTTCCTACTGAGAGGCAGACTGCTATAGGCTAGTGACTAAACAATAGCTCTAATTAGCAACTATTGTGCTCTAGTTAGCACACCTAATGACAGGACAGCTGTCCCTCTAATGATGGGATGGATGCCTTTCTGATGGCTCCCTTGATGACGTGAATGACTCATTACCATGAACAAAAGACTGAAACTCCTTTGACCTGAGTACCCCATTGTAAACAGGGGATAAAGTGTGTCTCAGACCCCCTCCCCGGTTAAGGCTGGGTTTCAAACGTTCCCCAAAGAATGCCTCCTTGACCCCTCTCTCAAACCATTTCTTCTCTCTGGCTAATATTTTAACTTCCTTGTCCTCAAACGTGTGGTTACTGTCTTTAAGGTGGAGATGAACCGCAGACTGAGGTTCACTGGCGCCCTCTCTGCGGTGCTGGTATAGCCTTTTGTGTAAAGCTTGCTTCGTTTCACGTATGTAGTGTTCGTTACAGTTTTCCTGACATCTGATAGAATACACTACATTGCTCTGTTTGTAACTAGGGATCATGTCCTTAGGGTGAACTAATTTCTGTCTCAAGGTGTTAACCAGTTTAAAGTAAACTGGGATTTTTGTGCTGTCTGAAGATCCTCTGTAGTTTTTCCCCTACTCCTGCTAAATAAGGGAGAGACACTCCTCTTCTTCTTGTCTCCGTCTCCTGTCTATCTGGTCTCTTTGTTCTCTGGGACTTCTGCACTTTGTCCAGGGACCATCGTGGGTACCCACATACTGTGAGGGCTTTCCGGACATGTTGTTGTTCTTTAGCCCTTCCCTCTGCAGTTGTGGGCACCTGTAGGGCTCTGTGTTGAAGCATCCTGATTACCCCGAGCTTGTGTTCAAGGGGGTGGTTTGAGCCAAAGAGCAGATATTGGTCAGTGTAAGTTGGTTTTCTGTAAACCCCTGTCTGGAGCTGCCTGTTCTCTCCAATCGTAACATCACAGTCCAAGAAGTCTAAATGGTTGTTTCTGGCATCCTCACGTGTGAACTTGATATTGGCATCCACCGAGTTGATGTGCTCTGTAAAGTCCTCAACTTGCTGTTGCTTGATTTTAACCCATGTGTCATCAACATATCTGAACCAGTGACTGGGAGAGATGCCCGTGAAAGATGTCAAGGCTGTCTTCTCCACTCGCTCCATGTACAGATTGGCCACAATGGGGGATACCGGAGACCCCATCGCACAACCATGAATCTGTCTGTAGTAATTCCCCCTAAACAGGAAATATGTGGTGTTGAGGCAGATCTCCAAGAGTCGGCAGATGTGGTCTGGTGTGAGTTTGGTCCTTTCAAGTAGAGACACATCCTCCAGCAGTCTCTGCCTCACAGCTGAGACGGCCTCAGCAGTGGGGATGCAGGTGAACAACGATGTCACATCAAATGACACCATAATTTCATCTGCCTCCAGCTGTAGGTCCTTGATCTTGTTCACAAAATCTTGTGTGTTCTCCACATGGTGGTCTGAGTTACCCACTAGAGGAGCCAAAATCCACTTGAGGTACTTGGCCAAATTGTACATGATGGAATCTGTGCTACATACAATAGGCCTGAGTGGCACATCCTGTTTATGGATTTTGGGCAGTCCATAGATGCACGGAGTGGCGTCCCCAGGGTACAGTCTGTAGTATGTCTGCCTGTCGATGAGTCCCTCTTTCTCCAGGTTTTGGAGGTAGCTAATGATTTTCTTCTTATAGCCGCTCGTGGGGTCTCTCTTCAGACGTTCGTATGTGTTGGAGTCACTGAGCAAGTTGTTGATCTTGGCCTCGTAGTCCGATGTGTTCAGGACCATCGTTTATCTGCCTTTATCCACTGGCAGGATAAGGATGCTTTGGTCCTTTTGCAGTGCTGACAAAGCTTTCTGTTCTTCTCCTGTGATGTTGGATGGAGGAGGCTTAGCACCCTTCAGCACTGCTGTGACTCTTAGTCGGAGGTCCCCAGCTTCTGACTCTGACAAACTGTTATGTTTAATGGCTGACTCTACTGCAGTGATGTAATCTACTGTCAGAATATGTTTAGGGGTCACTGAGAAATTTAGTCCTTTAGCGAGCACATCCTTTTCTGTCTGTGTAAGAACCCTGTTGGAGAGATTCTTTACCCAATTTTCCCTGTTGTCACTAATTTGTCTGGGTGTATCTTTAAAAATACTCCCACTGAAAGTACGCCTTTTCTGCACTAAAAGGTTGTGAAACTTCCTGATTTGCCACTCCTTACTTTTTAAATGCTCAGCCATTTGAATTTTAACTATGAACTTTGTGATCTTATTATGGGCCTCTTCCCCCACTAAAGTTTCTAACATTTTGTGCAGACTATCCAGATTATTTTGGAGGTCTAATATTTTAAAATGAAGCCTTCTAATTCTAACACCCAAAATCCTCCTAAGGTAACTGTGCTGGATCTTCTCTGCTGTGTGACCTGCTTCTAGTGCCTTTTGCTTCATGCATTTGGGAATAACATTGTTTTGTTTGCATCTCAGTCATTAGGTGTGCTAACTAGAGCACAGTAGTTGCTAATTAGAGCTATTGTTTAGTCACTAGCCTATAGCAGTCTGCCTCTCAGTAGGTGGGGTCTGGTTAGGTTTAAAACTTCAGCTTTTTTTGGCTTCTGTTTTATTCTTCTCTACAAGAGTCAGACAGAAGTCAGACTTCCAGAGCAAGAATTTTAGCTGAGGAAGCTTCTGCGATTTGAAGCGAAACGTCCTCGCGTCAAGCAACCCAGTCCAGTCAAAGATTCAAGCTTCTCTACTATGGAAACCACCTGGACAACTGAGAGCCTACACAGAAACAAAGATCAGGCAGGTTTATCAGTTCCAAATATCCATCTCTTTTACTGGGCTGCACAAATGAGTTACATTTATGAATGGGTGAACCTTGATGTATCTAACACATGGATTGATATGGAATCTGGCAGTTATGGTATGGTATCGTTAAAATATTGCCCCTTTACACATTATAAGAAGACAAAATTAGAACTGCAGAACAATTTCATTGTCATAAACACTTTTAACACATGGCATAAAATGCTATTATCTTTTAAGGTAAAAAAAAAATCATTTTTCGTTACTAGCCCCCACATTTCAGAATCCTGACTTTACCCCATCATATCAAGATTCTGTGTTCAAATTCTGGAATGAGAGGGGCTTAGATCAGCTTGTCAAACTGTATCAAGGTGAATCATTGGTGTCATTTGAGGCTTTAAAGAATAGATATTCCTTACATTCATCCCACTTCTTCTGCTACTTACAAATTAGACACTTTATCCCAAATTCAATATATCCCCCAAATTTGAATTTCTTAGAGCGCATTCTAATAAATAATAAACCAAAAAGATTCATTTCCCAAATATATAAAGTGTTCTCATCAAATACACCTTTCTCCACAGATCATCTCAAAAGACAATGGCAGGCTGATTTAGGAGAGGAAATAAATGAAGAAAATGGACTCTATTAATAAAAAACACACTTAAAATTTTGAGATGCAATTCTGATCGAGACACACAATTTAAGATATTACACAGAGTCCACTTTACACCTTTACTGAGAGGCAGACTGGGTCTGAGCTCACCATACTGCTCTAAATGCAACATTGAAATGGGTACACATGCACACATGTTTTGGAAGTGTGTAAAAATTCAGAAATTTTGGACTGATGTTAAAAATGAAGTGTCGACAATATTGAGATATCATCTGGAGCTTTCAGCTTTTCAATGTGTTCTTGCTGCCAGATTAGATAAGGCAAAGGACAAACACAGCTCTAAACTGATGGAAATTCTTCATGTAGCGAGAAAGACCATTTTGAAATTTTAAAGATAATCCCACTTGAGAAACTCACATATATTCTTCATGACAACATTGATGGATTTTGGGACATTTTGCAACTGGTTTTAAGCAAAACAAATCTCAACTGAAATGCCCTCTGAGTAGTTTGTATTCCTGTGATTTTGGACTGTGGATCTAGTTGTGATAGTACCATACAATGTATATGATATTCAATAACAACAAAAAAAGAAACTTAAGAGACGCAATTTAAAAATCATCCAGAACCAATCATTCAGTTAGATTTAAGATAATCTAGTTAAAACCAATGGTGAACAGTGAGTTTTTAACCTTGATTTAAAAAAAAAAAACGGCGTCTCAGCTGATCTAGTCTTCTGGGAGTTTGTTCCAGATATGGGGGGCATAGAAACTGAATGCTGCTTCTCCATGTTTAGTTCTAAATAAACATAGACCTGTCTGACGACCTGACGACCTCGGTGTTATAGATGGTTCTTACTCAATGAGAAGGTCTCTGATACAGTATATTTTGTCCGTAAACCATTTAGAGCTTTATAGACTAGCAGGTGTATTTTAAAATCTGTCCTCTGACAGACAGGGAGCCAGTCTAAGCATCTCAGGACTGGAGTGATATGGTCCATTTTCTTGGTTTTAGTTAGGACTTGAGCATTTCGAACAAGAGCAATCAGAGATTTCTAACATCTGCCAATCTGGATCCGGATCACTTCCAAAATTCAGTATAGTCTTTCATGCCCTAATACCTATCTGTGGTGCAAATTTGGTGAGAATCTGTGAAGCAGGTTTGTCGTAATCCTTCAAAGCCTATAGAAATTCTGAGTTTTTGAGGTGCACTTGTTGGGTACCCCAGGGCTCAGTCCTTGGACCTTTGTTGTTTCTTTTATATCTTCATGACATATGTTGAGTTTCTACGTTTGTGAGTTGTATTTTATTTGCTGATGACACGACTGTGTTTTGTAGTGGGGATCATTTGGGGCAGCTTCTGGACATGATGGAGAGAGAACTACAGAGGTTTAAAGAATGGTTTGATTCAAACAAATCGTCACTTCACTTTGGTAAAGCAAAGTGTATCATATTTGGAAATAAGCCCAGGAATTTATGTAGAAATTTACTAATTCACAATGTTGAAATTGAACTTGTAAATGAAACTAAATTTCTTGGTATCTTTATTGATGATAATCTAAGTTGGAAAACTTATGTTAAAATTAAAACATAAAACATAAACATTAACATAAAATTATGTTAAATCTAAAATGTCAAAGATCATTGCCATTTTGTGTAAAGCACAAGACTTCCTCTCCCAACACTCATTAGTTACCTTTTATCATTCATTACTTGCTTGGTTTCAGTGCAGAAGGTTCCGGGTTCAAATCCCACCCCTGCCACATTTCTCCATGTAATGTGGAGTTGCGTCAGGAAGGGCATCCGGCGTAAAACCTGTGCCAATTCAACATGCAGATTCACCTTGGATTTGCTGTGGCGACCCTGAGTGCAAACAAGGGAGCAGCCGAAGGGACTTACTTACTTGTTTCATACATGACCTGCTGAATTGAAGTTTGGGGAACCACCTACAAAACTAATACAAATCCTATATTTTTACTTCAAAAGAAAGCTATAACAATTATTAGTCAGAAACTATATTGTGAGCCAACAAATCCATTGTTTGTCCGTTTGCATATTTTAAAATTTTGGGATTTGATTGATTACATCATAATACAAATTATGTTTAAAGTAAAAAATGAACTTTTACCACAACACGTCCAGGACCTGTTTAAAATGAGGGACTCCATTTAGAATTTGTGAGGAACATTATTATTTCAGAAATCAAAGATTTGAACTACTGTGAAAAGTCATTGTTTCTGTTAAAGGAGTTAATATTTGGAATAATTGCCCGGATAACATAAAATCACTCTGTAATTGGGTTGGCTTTAAAAGGCTCTACAAAAAGTATTTGATTACTTGCTATAGCATGATGAATTAGGTTTATTGATTTTGTTTTGTTTTTGGTGCACTGTTGTTTGCATGTTTATGTTTTGAAATTTTACTTCAGGGATTAATTTATACTTTGTATTAGTTATCATGGGTATATGTATAATTTTATATACATAAGTATAATTTTTATTTTTGATTAAATGGGTAGGCATTTACAAGCTTTGCTTCTGCCTACACCCTTTTGGGTGCATGGGTGCGTTGTTCGATTATTTTCGTTTTTTGCAAGTTTCTTGTTTTGAATCTGTGTGTGCCGAATAAATTTGTTCATTCATAAAGAGAAATCTTAATCCACAATCTGGATCCAGATCACCTCCAAAATTCAGTGGAGTCTTCCATGGCCTAATATCTATCTGTGGTGCAAATTTGGTGAGAATCCGTGAAGTAGTTTTGATGTAATCCTTCAAAGGGTATATAAAGGGAAATCTTGATCCAGAATCTGGATCCAGATCTGGATCACCTCCAAAATTTAAGAGTCTTCCTTGGCCTAATATGTATCCATGGCGAAACGTTGGTGAGAATTTTGAATTAATCCTTCAAAGCCTATGTAAAGTGAAACTTGATCCAGAATCCGGCTCTGAATCTGGACAGCTTCCAAAATTTAATGGATTCTTCCATAGCCTATTATGTATCTGTGGTGAAACTTTTGTCACAATTCGTGCAGTAGTTTTGAAGTAATCCTGCTAACAGTCAGACAGACAAATAAATAAATAAATAAATGCCAATGATTTTATTACGTCCTTGGCAGGTGTCTAATAGACTTTTTAGTCAGACCTGGAAAGATACTGTTACAATAATCAAGCCTCCTCAAGACAAATGCATGGACAAGTTTTACCAGGTCCTGCAGAGACATCAGTCTTTTATCCTAGATATGTTCTTTAAATGATAGTAGGCTGACTTTGTAATTGTCTTTATATGCTTCTCAAAACTGAAGTCTGAGTCCATGACTACACCTAAATTTTTAGTCTGCTCTGTGGTTTTAAGATGTAATGAATGGAGCTGTCTGCAGACTTCTAATCTTCACTCTAATAACAACCTCCATTTTATCCTTGTTCAACTGCAGAAAATTCTGGCACATTCAATTAACTGCTCAGTGCATTTGGTCAGTGCCTGTGTAGGACCATAGTCTCCTGATGAAACTGTGATGTAAAGTTGTGTGTCATCTACATAGCTGTCTACATAACTTATATTATTGATTTCTAATATGTATGTGTTGCAAACATGAACGACCAAAGCTCTTCAACATCTCACCATATCATTTAGGTCCTTCAGACTTTTTTTCAGTAAATGGTTCTGGGGAGCATTAGCATGGCTAAAACCCTTCAGCTTCTCTGGGCAACCCCCTAACCACAGCCCTCTTGACGCCCCGCCATTTTAAACATTTTCTTTATTTCACATACCTAGATGTTCCTCACCATCTCACCATATCATTTAAGTGCTTCACCCTTTGTTTCAGTAAATGCTTCTGGGGATCATTAGCATGGCTAAAACCCTTCTGTTTCTAGGGGGCTTCACTCCTCAGCTCCCCCAACTACAGCCCTCTTAATGCCCCACCATTTTAAACATTTTTCTTTATTTGCCTCTCACATGCCTAGCAGGATCTGGTTAGTACTTTGATGGGAGACCTCTTTGGAACACCAGCGGCTGTGTGTGTTTCTCCAGGTAAAACTGGAGTTGCATCAGGAAGGGCATCCTGGGGAGCATTAGCATGGCTAAAACCCTTCAGCTTCTGAGGGGCTTTGCTCCCCAGAAACCCCCAACTACAGCCCTCTGACCCCCCCCCCCCCCACCACCACCACCACCACCACCACCACCACCATTTTAAGCATTTTTCTTTATTTGCCTTTCACATGCCTGGAAGCTTCTCCCATCTCACCATCTCATCTTATTTAGGTCCTTCAAACTTTTTCCCAGTAAATGCTTCTTGGGAGCATTAGCATGGCTAAAACCCTTTACCCCCTCCCCTGCTGTTGGGGAGGGATGTCACCTTTCCATTATCTGAGCTAATGGGAGCATATAGATGTTAAACAGTAGAGGATGAGGATGGAGCTTTAAGGGACTCTGCATGTGATTTTTCACAAAGTTCACAAAGTTTCTGAACAGGATTTAAACGAACTAAGTACAATATTAGAGAGTCCCACCCAGTTCTGTAATCTGTGGAGTAATATGCAATGATCATCTGTATCAAATACAGCACTAAGATCTAGTAAGACTAACACTGGGTGCTGCCGCTGTCTGTGTTTAAGTGGGTGTCATTAATCACGTTAACAAGAGCAGTCTCAGTGCTGTGTTGCTGCCGAAAACCAGACTGAAGGAAACTAAAGCAGTTGTTCTGTATTAAGAAATCCTTATATATTATATTCCAGTGGTGGACACAGCTAACCAAAAACTTAGCTTCAATAACCACTAATCAGCTAACTGAAAAGTTTTTTATAACGCTAAACCAATAAACCACCAAAATATTTATTGGAAGCTATGGCTAACCGCTAACTGATAAATTTCTGTATTGTCTCCAGTACACTACAAGTACTAACAAGCTGATTTTGAGTTTAAACACCACTAATGCTTCTGATAGAATCAAAAGCGATCACAAAACCAAACACAGCCAATGAGTCAGCGCTTCTCTTTTTGTGCACCCTGTCCACTGCTGTAGGGAAGCGTCATTTACCTTGACAGCATACAGTGGTCCAGCCATGAGGCAGACATCTTGAAAAGGAAAACAGGTTTGACTTATGGTTTTGATTTATAAATCAAATTAATTCGGATAGAATAACTACATTAATGTCAACTCTGTCATTTGTACAAAGTTAAAATATAACACATATCTGTTCATTTTAAAATAATGCACTAATTCTGAAGTTTTGAACATTAACATACACAGATACCCAAAGGGATTATGGGTAAACTGATCCTCCACTCACACTGATTGGTTGACTCATTCATTCTATGTAAAAAGCCAACACAAGTTAATGTAACGTGTGTTGGTGTTTACAATTAAATGTGCTTTTGTAAAATATGTCTTTTTTTTCCATTTGTTAACAAAAAGGCATTTGCAAAACCGAAAAGTCTGTTTGTTAAGTTGTGATTCAGGTCGACAACCGTGTGATATAAAGAAGGAAGGAAAAGACTGTTTTTTGTGGCAGCCTAGCAGCCAGGCCCCTTTTGCTCGGGTAGCGTTGAGCTCAGCTCCTCTCAGCTGCCTCACTGCTGCAAAATACATAGCAGACAGGAGCCAACAGTGTTTATAAATGTTTTTCACTATTACTAACTATGTAAAAAAAATGTTAGCGGTCTAAAAGTTATCGGAACTAAATTTATCAGAAGCTAATTGGTCCGCTGATGGTTTTTTGAAGTTACCTGAAAAGCTAATCCACTAACAAAAAAGTTTGCTTCACTAATTAGTGGTTAGCGGATTAGTGGAACTGTGCCCACAACTGTTATGTTCATTTGTGACTTGTCCAGATTGTTCATTTTTAGCAGTGGTTTGATAACAGCAGTTTTCAGAGCCCGTAAGACGACACCTGACTGAAGGGACAAGTTAACTATGTGTAAAAGATATGAAGTGAAAATGTGAGACTTTTATGAAAAATCCTGAGTAGAACATCTAAGAAGCATAGTTTAATTGGTTTATGATTTCCTCAAGATTTTTATACAGTTGTGCTCATGCTTATCAGAATTTTTGATTTGGCCTTTTTTCAGAGAATATGAATGACAACACAAAAACTTTTTTTTCCACTCATGGTTCGTGGTTGTGTGAAGCCATTTATTGTCAAACAACTGTGTTTACTCTTTTTAAATCACAATGACAACAGAAACTACCAAATGACCCTGATCAAAAGGTTTACATACCCTGGTGATTTTGGTCTGATAACATACACACAAGTTGACACAAACGGGTTTGAATGGCTACAAAAGGTAAACATCATCATCTGTGATCTGCTTGCTTGTAATCAGTGTGTATGAATAAAAGGTCAGTGAGTTTCTGGGCTCCTGACAGACCCTTGCATCTTTCATGCAGTGCTGCACTGATGTTTCTGTTTTCTGAGTCATGGGGAAAGCAAAAATAATTATCAAAGAAAAGGCAATTGAACTGTATAAAAGAGGAAATAGATATAAAAACATATCCAAGGACCTGAGAATGCCAATCAGCTATGTTCAAACTCTAATTAAGAATTGGAAAATGAGGGAAACCAAACCACAGTCAGGTAGGCCAACAGATATTTCAGAAACAGCTGCAAGGAAAATGGTATGGGGTGCAAAGAAAACCCACAAATAACTTCATCTGAAATACAAAATGTGTGTGGCTTCAAGATGCACAATAAGGAGGCACTTGAAGAAAAATGGGCTGAATGGTCGAATCACCAGAAGAAAGCCATTACTACACAAATGCCACAAAGTATCCTGCTTGCAGTACACAAAACAGCATAGAGAACTAAGTCATATGGAGTGATCAGACCAAACCTGAACTTTTTGGCCACAACCATAAATGTTATATTTGGAGAGGAGTCAACAAGGCCTGTGATGAAAGGTGCACCATTCCTACTGTGAAACACAGAGGTGGATCACTGATGTTTTGGGGATGTGTGAGCTACAAAGGCACAGGAAAGTTGGTCAAAATTGATGGCAGGATGAATGCAGCATGTCATCAGAAAATACTGGAGGAAAATTTGCACTCATCAATCCAGACTGCACATGGGACATACTTGGACATTCCAAAACACAATCCAACACACTTGAAGCCAAGTCGACCTGTCATTGGCTGAAGTGGCTATCTTAGTCTCCTGACCTCACTATCATTGAGCCACTCTGGGAAATCTCAAACATGCACTTCATGCAAGGCAGCCCTGGAATTTACAGGAAGTGGGGGCTTTTTGGCAAGAAGAATGGGCATCTTTACCATCTATCTAGCTATCTATAATGCAAGAAACGTGTGTGTGTGTGTGTGTGTGTGTGTGTGTGTGTGTGTGTGTGTGTGTGTGTGTGTGTGTGTGTGTGTGTGTGTGTGTGTGTGTGTGTGTGTGGCTCGCATATCTTTCTGACTGTTTGTCAGACTGGCCTCAGCTTTCAGATATGACTTGTGCATGGCACGATCATGTGCATCCATTATTATGAAAATTTGGGGGATTAATTTTCGAAACATTTATTTTAAAACCTTTGTTTTTATTACTGTATATGGTTGGCCTGCTCGGAAAATGTATTACTTCTCAAAAGGTTCCTGTGAATAAAACTAAGCGCACCCACTCTTCTATGGTGTTTAGTGCACCAGTTTAATCAGCTAATGTTATCTTAGTCTTAGCTGCACAATCAATGGGTCCCATGATTTACCCAGACTGACTGCAAATATGAGTAAATTAAGTACTTTTGTTAAATTTTTGGTGGAATTTTGTGGCATTTTGTGAATACGGAAATGCACTCCATCGTCAAAACTTACCCCTGTGAACAAATCAAGCGTGCCTCTCTTCTTCTATGGCTGTTAATGGCAGCTGGCATCCTTATTGTTGCATTACTGCCACCTTCTGCATCAGTCTGTTATAGCAGTACTAAATCCCGAGTCCAGTCTCTTTCAAGTATTAAAAAGCCAACACTTTCCCCTCCCACTTGACCTTATGTCTAAAATTGTCTGCAGATCACCTAAACAAATTCATACTTATTACAATATTCCACCATACATACCCTTTACTTCACCTCAAAAAAGAAATCTAACCAGATTGAGCCTTCAAAACACGTTTAAAAATCATGCTGTTGCATTGCTGTTTTTGTTTTTCCCTAATGACCAAAAAAGCAAAAGGCACCGGTAGTGGTACTTTCACATTAGTGGAATGGGGTTCAACTACCTACAGTGTCCTTGCTAAAAGCCAAAATATATCATATCAAATCAAATCAATTTTATTTATATAGCGCCAAATCACAACAAACAGTCGCCCCCAAGGCTCTTTATATTGTAAGGCAAAAGCCATACAATAATTACAGAAAAACCCCAATGGTCAAAACGACCCCCTATGAGAAAGCACTTGGCGACAGTGGGAAGGAAAACTCCCTTTTAACAGGAAGAAACCTCCAGCAAAACCAGGCTCAGGGAGGGGCAGTCTTCTGCTGGGACTGGTTGGGGCTGAGGGGAGAGAATCAGGAAAAAGACATGCTGTGGAAGAGAGCAGAGATCAATCACCAATGATTAAAAGCAGAGTGGTGCATACAGAGCAAAAAGAGGTGAATAAAAAGAAACACTGGGTGCATCATTGGAAACCCCCCAGCAGTCTAAGTCTATAGCAGCATAACTAATGGATGGTTCAGGGTCACCTGATCCAGCCCTAACTATAAGCTTTTTCAAAAAGGAAAGTTTTAAGCTTAATCTTAAAAGTAGAGAGGGTGTCTGTGTCCCTAATCCGAATTGGGAGCCGGTTCCACAGGAGAGGAGCCTGAAAGCTGAAGGCTCTGCCTCCCATTCTACTCTTACGAACCCTAGGAACTACAAGTAAGCCTGTAGTCTGAGAGCGAAGCGCTCTATTGGGGTGATTCTAGAATTAACAGGGAGCCAATGAAGAGAAGCCAATATGGGTGAAATATGCTCTCTCCTTCTAGTCCCTGTTAGTACTCTAGCTGCAGCATTTTGAATTAACTGAAGGCTTTTCAGGGAACTTTTAGGACAACCTGATAATAATGAATTACAATAGTCCAGCCTAGAAGAAATAAATGCATGAATTAGCTTTTCAGCATCACTCTGAGACAAGACCTTTCTAATTTTAGAGATATTGCGCAAATGTAAAAAAGCAGTCCTACATATTTGCTTAATATGCGCATTGAAGGACATATCCTGATCAAAAATGACTCCAAGATTTCTCACAGTATTACTGGAGGTCAGGGTAATGCCATCCAGAGTAAGGATCTGGTTAGACACCATGTTTCTAAAATTTGTGGGGCCAAGTACAATAACTTCAGTTTTATCTGAATTTAAAAGCAGGAAATAAGAGGTCATCCATGTCTTTATGTCTGAGACATTCCTGCAGTTTAACTAACTGGTGTGTGTCCTCTGGCTTCATGGATAGATAAAGCTGGGTATCATCTGCGTAACAATGAAAATTTAAGCAATGCTTTCTAATAATACTGCCTAAGGGAAACATGTATAAAGTGAATAAAATCGGTTCTAGCACAGAACCGTGTGGAACTCCATAATTAACCTTAGTCCATGAAGAAGACTCCCCATTTACATGAACAAATTGTAATCTATTAGATAAATATGATTCAGACCACTGCAGCGCAGTGCCTTTAATACCTATTGTTGGTCACCAGTATCAAAAGCTGCACTGAGGTTTAACAGGACAAGCACAGAGATGAGTCCACTGTCTGAGGCCATAAGAAGATCATTTGTAACCTTCACTAATGCTGTTTCTGTACTATGATGAATTCTGAAACCTGACTGAAACTCGTCAAATAGACCATTCCTCTGCAGATGATCAGTTAGCTGTTTTACAACTACCCTTTCAAGAAATTTTGAGAGAAAAGGAAGGTTGGAGATTGGCCTATAATTAGTTAAGATAGCTGGGTCAAGTGATGGCTTTTTAAGTAATGGTTTAATTACTGCCACCTTAAAAGCCTGTGGTACATAGCCAACTAATAAAAATAGATTGATCATATTTAAGATCGAAGCATTAATTAACGGTAGGGCTTCCTTGAGCAGCCTGGTAGGAACAGGGTCTAATAGACATGTTGATGGTTTGGAGGAAGTGACTAATGAAAGTAACTCAGACAGAACAATCGGAGAGAAAGCGTCTAACCAAATACCAGCATTACTGAAAGCAGTCGAACATAAAGATATGTCTTTGGGATGGTTATGAATCATTTTTTCTCTAATAATTAAAATTTTATTTGCAAAGAAAGTCATGAAGTCATTACTAGTTAAAGTTAAAGGAATACTCGGCTCAATAGAGCTCTGACTCTTTGTCAGCCTGGCTACAGTGCTGAAAAGAAACCTGGGGTTGTTCTTATTTTTTCAATTAGTGATGAATAGTAAGATGTCCTAGCTTTACGGAGGGCTTTTTTATAGAGCAACAGACTCTTTTTCCAGGCTAAATGAAGATCTTCTAAATTAGTGAGACGCCATTTCCTCTCCAGCTTACGGGTTTTCTGCTTTAAGATGCGAGTTTGTGGGTTAAACCACGGAGTCAGGCACTTCTGATTTAAGGCTCTCTTTTTCAGAGGAGCTACAGCATCCAAAGTTGTGCTCAATGAGGATGTAAAGCTATTGACAAGATAATCTATCTCACTCACAGAGTTTAGGTAGCTACTCTGCACTGTGTTGGTATATGGCATTGAAGAACATAACAAAGAAGGAATCATATCCTTAAACCTAGTTACAGCGCTTTCTGAAAGACTTCTACTGTAATGAAACTTATTCCCCACTGCTGGTAGTCCATTAAAGTAAATGTAAATGTTATTAAGAAATGATCAGACAGAAGTAGGCTTTTCAGGGAATACTGTTAAGTCTTCAATTTCCATACCATAAGTCAAAACAAGATCTAAAGTATGATTAAAGTGGTGGGTGGACTCATTTACATTTTGAGCAAAGCCAATTGAGTCTAATAATAGAATCTATGTGGATGTTAAATTCACCCACTATAATTATCTTATCTGAGCTAAGCACTACGTCAGACAAAAGGTCTGAAAATTCACAGAGAAACTCACAGTAATGACCAGGTGGACGATAGATAACAACAAATAAAACTGATTTTTGGGACTTCCAATTTGGATGGACAAGACTCAAGCAAGAGTCAAACTTTCAAATGAATTAAAGCTCTGTCTGGGTTTTTGATTAATTAATAAGCTGGAGTGGAAGATTGTTGCTAATCCTCCGCCTCGGCCCGTGCTACGAGCATTCTGACAGTTAGTGTGACTCGGGGGTGTTGACTCATTTAAACTAACATATTCATCCTGCTGTAACCAGGTTTCTGTAAGGCAGAATAAATCAATATGTTGATCAATTATTATATCATTTACTAACAGGGACTTAGAAGAGAGAGACCTAATGTTTAATAAACCACATTTAACTGTTTTAGTCTGTGGTGCAGTTGAAGATGCTATATTATTTTTTTCTTTTTGAATTTTTTATGCTTAAATAGATTTTTACTGGTAGTTGGTGGTCTGGGAGCAGGCACCGTCTCTACAGGGATGGGGTATTGGGGGGATGTCAGGGGGAGAGAAGCAGCAGAGATGCATGATACCAAGCTGCATTATCAATAACTACTGTATTCACATCCATATGTTTGTGCTTCATGTACACTAACTGTGTTTATTCCTTCCTATATCTCTATGTGCCTATATATGTCTGACCATGTTGGATGAATGTCAATCTTATTCTTAAAATAACTCTGTTTGCATGTTTCTTTGTATCTAAATGTCAACCGTGTCTTAGGGCCCCTTCACACATAACACAATGTTGGGCGAAAGACACAGAAACTGGAAGAAAATCCATGAACAAAAAATAAAATGGGGAACCGTAAAACATTCCACCTGTTGTCGGGAGGGACGCACGGTTGGACCGGTATGCACAATACCATTCCCGTAGTATCGTGCATGCTCGTGTTCATGCGCAGGAACACAGTGCAAGCACGTGGAAAGTCGCGCACACAGCAGTGGAGCAAAATATTTAAAAACACCACAATTTGTAATACTTAATTCCTGTTATAAAGCGCGGACTTAGACTCCCCCTAGTTGTAGACCAGGAAGTAATGAAATGACATGGATTACTGTTCTTCCTTTTATGTTTTACATGAAGTACCTGATGCACTCATCTCATGAAGACATCAGTCGGGCTCCCGTGTCATGAAGAGTTGGCTCCCGTGTCGTGAACGCATCAGCCTGCATGGCGTGTGCAGCGCGCAGTGTTCTGCTGGTGACCGCGCTACAAATGTGATATGTGTTTTAATTATTACAACGTGGGGAAATCCCACAGTGACACACACCTCATGGTGATTTCTGCATGGCACAATATTCACCAGCATTGTGGTGCACTGATGCGGTGGTCAGCTGAAGCGATATGTGCTTTAATTTATTTCCACGTGAGGACAGCATGCCGACGTCCACGCCTCACAGCAAAGTTATGCCAGGTCATATCCTACAAGCCAGTACAGGTGTTCCCCAGCTGTGACTTGCAAGTACAGATACCTGAACAGCTGCATGTCGCAGGGGGACACGCCCACCTTTGTCAGCGGACCTTGGCGGCTCACAAAATAAAAGGTTCACTCTCTGTACCTTTATACTGTGATTTTAATTTTATGTATGTATTATTATTTGTTTGTCCTGCATCTGTCTGATATCTGTTTGTGATGTCATCTTGCATGCACAGTCAGGTCCAGCTGAGAGTCAGTAGTCAGTTGACAGGCGCTGTATGTCCACAGCAATGCGTGTGAGCAAAGTGATCACAAATGAGTGTTTTTCACCCTTAGTTTTATTTATTCTCCACTCTTTCTGTCTGTCATGTAAACTACAATTTATGTGGTCAAAGGGACATCAGTCTGCTTGGCCGGCTTCACACCGTGCCGCACACTCAGACGCTGTCTGGTCCACATGTGATGAGGGCATGAGCACCCACCCACACTTGTGCACTGCATGTTCACCAGCTGAGTTGCAGTACACAGCAGTCAACTGTCCCAGCAGCACACTGCGCTGGACAGTGGCCAGGCTCTGGGATCCTCAGCCACAGCTGACAATGTTGAATTCATGGTGTGTGTGGGGGGAGGGACGATTAGGGATGGGTATTGATAAGATTTTATCGATATTGGTACCATTATCAATTCTGCTTATCGATCCAATTCCTTATTGATTCCCTTATTGATACCGCTTGTGAATTTTTTGTGTACTAAACGTAGGCGTTACAGGTTTTCTTTGTCAACAACATTTTATTGAGTCTTAAAGTAAATAAACATGAAAATTGTCACTGGATCCTTAAACTCTACATTTTGGATCCTTGATCTCTGGACATGAATAGAAATAAATAAAATCTGTAGTTTTTGTCAAAAGCATTTCCTTTCAGACATTATTGGCATGAAAATCTTTCCATGCACTCAGCTGAGCTCTTGCAGCTGGCTGTGCTGCACGTCAGGATGTAATTCATAAAGAATGCAGGACGTCTCATTTTGGGAGGAAAAAAGTTTTAGTCGATAGTAGCTTGTCTGTATTACAATGTTTGGAAAGAGGTGTCATTTTATTTAAAGCGGTCATTCGCTTTGAAGTTATTAATTCTGACAGGACTCTAATGTGACTAGGCAGAGAGTCAGGCAGAGAGCCGGGCAGCATTTGGAGCTGTGCCAACACAACGGAGGACGATTCTCGTTTCTTGACTGCATCAAGCCAGCGGTCTCAGTTAGTGACTTTAATCCACACAAAAGTGACTCACGATTGACATATTTAATGGCTTTAATAGGGGTTAAGTAGCGGACTTGCCGCTTCTGAAGAGCGGTGAAGCAATGAACCAACGTAGCAGCGGTTCGAAGCACTGCTTCACTGGTTCAACCTTCAAAGTGGAGTCGCGCTGCAGACACGGTTGATTACAGACCCGCTGCAGGGTCTGTAATCAACATAGAGAAATGATCATTTTCCCGACAAACACCCTCAAAAACAACAGCTGCTCTGAAGGACCGATAAGGGAATCATTAAGCAAAAAGGCTACTGATGTCAGTGGATCGAATAATTTCTTAACAATACCCGAAAAGAACCGGTTCTCGATACCCAACCCTAGGGACAACCCACTGCACAAGTCACTTCTGTGTGTGTGTGTGTGTGGGGGGGGGGGGGTTGGCATAGTCACGCCCATGTGTGTTGCTTGGTGCACATAGACAAATTTCACAGACAGCTCGAATGTGATTGCTTGCGCTCTACTCTCATACCAGGAGCGCGAATAGCCCCGCCTTTCCTAAGTGTCCATCGTGAGGTGTTGGATGTTCATGTGTGACACCTGGAATTTGGCCGACATCTGCCAAGAGGGGGGTCAAATGAGCATGCGCAGGGCACTCGCTGTCTTTCGGCTGCTTGTGTGCGCGAATGGTTGTAGCGACAGCTGTACGCGACATTTGACATGGCACCAATTTTTCACAAATGGCATTTGACACCTCCTTTGTGTGCCATTCTGCCTCAGTCATGTTATGTGTGAAGGGGCCCCTTAACAAACGTACACTTTGTCTGTTAAAACTATGTAAGAGTAAGTACACCTCTTTGTACATCACACCTTCAAACAAAGCCTCATACGAATTTTTCCAATTTTCCAAGATTTTTCCTGACTTTGACCTTTGACCTATGACCTGGAAAATTGAATCAGGTCTTGCCTATCAGGATATGAAGCTTCAGTAAAAGTTCATAATGATACATGAAAAAAAGTGTGGACTCCAGGCTGTTCACAGACAAACAAACAAACAAAAAACAATCACATAACATAACCTCCTCCAACTATGTTGGCAAAGATGAACGTGGGCCTGTGCATGCACAAAGCCACAGGGGTGTCGGACTGGGGGGGGAAGGGTACTATGTACCCAGGCCCCAGAGCATGGGGGAGCCCACAAAAACTGGCATAAATACATTTTTGTTGCATGTTATTAATGTCCATACAATTCATGTTGTAAAAGAATATAATTAGAATGAATGTATACATGTTGCAAAACATAATTCTGCTCTAACAATAATATTGAAAGATCTCTGAGGGCCCTTCCCACCCCTGCACAGTTGTATAATGGTTTAGTCCAGGCACACAGGTGGCACGCTGCCACACACACACATCCCAAACGGGATGTCACAGAAAGAGGTGTTTAGTAGTGCTGAAACAACTAATCGATTTAATAGATTATTAAAATAGTTGTCAACTAATTTAGTCATCAATTAGACGTTAAATAACTTGTTTTACCTCAAATATTCATTTCTTACATATAAATCAACCGTTTCTGCAGCGCGGCTTTGCTTTGAACCTTGAACCAATCGAAGCAGTGATTTACAGATTGAAGCACTGCTTCGATCTGGTGCTTTGTTGATTCAGTGTTTTATTTTGCTTAATCTTAATTTTTTCCCCCATTAAAACCCCAAAGATCATATGTCTGTGAGTAATATTTACCTTTTTATGTTAATCTGACCTGTTATGGTCTTCTGAAACAGTTGATAGATGTATTTTATAACTTAAAACGGGACCGATGCTAATGCGTTAGCATGTCTATGGCGTTTTCAATGTTGAAGTTAGCATTAAGCTGTTGCAGCTGTCAGCACATTTGGTTTCTGTATATTAATTGATGGCTCAACGTTTGTTGTCGTAAAAGAGTCATATGTATTACAAATTGTAATATTTTATTCATTTATTTTTATTTATATATCAATAATAATAATAATAGCAACAACAACAATGATAGTAATAATAACTAAATTCAATTCAATTCAATTTTTTTTTTATATAGCGCCAAATCACAACAAACAGTTGCCCCAAGGCGCTTTATATTGTAAGGCAAGGCCATACAATAATGATGTAAAACCCCAACGGTCAAAACGACCCCCTGTGAGCAAGCACTTGGCTACAGTGGGAAGGAAAAACTCCCTTTTAACAGGAAGAAACCTCCAGCAGAACCAGGCTCAGGGAGGGGCAGTCTTCTGCTGGGACTGGTTGGGGCTGAGGGAGAGAACCAGGAAAAAGACATGCTGTGGAGGGGAGCAGAGATCGATCACTAATGATTAAATGCAGAGTGGTGCATACAGAGCAAAAAAGAGAAAGAAACAGTGCATCATGGGAACCCCCCAGCAGTCTACGTCTATAGCAGCATAACTAAGGGATGGTTCAGGGTCACCTGATCCAGCCCTAACTATAAGCTTTAGCAAAAAGGGAAAGTTTTAAGCCTAATCTTAAAAGTAGAGAGGGTGTCTGTCTCCCTGATCTGAATTGGGAGCTGGTTCCACAGGAGAGGAGCCTGAAAGCTGAAGGCTCTGCCTCCCATTCTACTCTTACAAACCCTAGGAACTACAAGTAAGCCTGCAGTCTGAGAGCGAAGCGCTCTATTGGGGTGATATGGTACTACGAGGTCCCTAAGATAAGATGGGACCATTCCTCTGCAGATGATCAGTTAGCTGTTTTACAACTACCCTTTCAAGAATTTTTGAGAGAAAAGGAAGGTTGGGAGATTGGCCTATAATTAGCTAAGATAGCTGGGTCAAGTGATGGCTTTTTAAGTAATGGTTTAATTACTGCCACCTTAAAAGCCTGTGGTACATAGCCAACTAACAAAGATAGATTGATCATATTTAAGATCGAAGCATTAAATAATGGTAGGGCTTCCTTGAGCAGCCTGGTAGGAATGGGGTCTAATAAACATGTTGATGGTTTGGATGAAGTAACTAATGAAAATAACTCAGACAGAACAATCGGAGAGAAAGAGTCTAACCAAATACCGGCATCACTGAAAGCAGCCAAAGATAACGATACGTCTTTGGGATGGTTATGAGTAATTTTTTCTCTAATAGTTAAAATTTTGTTAGCAAAGAAAGTCATGAACTCATTACTAGTTAAAGTTAATGGAATACTCAGCTCAATAGAGCTCTGACTCTTTGTCAGCCTGGCTACAGTGCTGAAAAGAAACCTGGGGTTGTTCTTATTTCTTCAATTAGTGATGAGTAGAAAGATGTCCTAGCTTTACGGAGGGCTTTTTTATAGAGCAACAGACTCTTTTTCCAGGCTAAGTGAAGATCTCTAAATTAGTGAGACGCCATTTCCTCTCCAACTTACGGGTTATCTGCTTTAAGCTACAAGTTTGAGAGTTATACCATGGAGTCAGACACTTCTGATTTAAAGCTCTCTTTTCAGAGGAGCTACAGCATCCAAAGCTGTCTTCAATGAGGATGTAAAACTATTGACGAGATACTCTATCTCCCTTACAGAGTTTAGGTAGCTACTCTGCACTGTGTTGTTATATGGCATTAGAGAACATAAAGAAGGAATCATATCCTTAAACCTAGTTACAGCGCTTTCTGAAAGACTTCTAGTGTAATGAAACTTATTCCCTACTGCTGGGTAGTCCATCAGAGTAAATGTAAATGTTATTAAAAAATGATCAGACAGAAGGGAGTTTTCAGGGAATACTGTTAAGTCTTCTATTTCCATACCATAAGTCAGAACAAGATCTAAGATATGATTAAAGTGGTGGGTGGACTCATTTACTTTTTGAGCAAAGCCAATAGAGTCTAATAATAGATTAAATGCAGTGTTGAGGCTGTCATTCTCAGCATCTGTGTGGATGTTAAAATCGCCCACTATAATTATCTTATCTGAGCTAAGCACTAAGTCAGACAAAAGGTCTGAAATTCACAGAGAAACTCACAGTAACGACCAGGTGGACGATAGATAATAACAAATAAACTGGTTTTTGGGACTTCCAATTTGGATGGACAAGACTAAGAGACGAGCTTTCAAATGAATTAAGCTCTGTCTGGGTTTTTGATTAATTAATAAGCTGGAATGGAAGATTGCTGCTAATCCTCCGCCCCGGCCCGTGCTACGAGCATTCTGACAGTTAGTGTGACTCGGGGGTGTTGACTCATTTAAACTAACATATTCATCCTGCTGTAACCAGGTTTCTGTTAGGCAGAATAAATCAATATGTTGATCAATTATTATATCATTTACCAACAGGGACTTAGAAGAGAGAGACCTAATGTTTAATAGACCACATTTAACTGTTTTAGTCTGTGGTGCAGTTGAAGGTGCTATATTATTTTTTCTTTTTGAATTTTTATGCTTAAATAGATTTTTGCTGGTATTGGTAGTCTGGGAGCAGGCACCGTCTCTACGGGGATGGGGTAATGAGGGGATGGCAGGGGGAGAGAAGCTGCAGAGAGGTGTGTAAGACTACAACTCTGCTTCCTGTCCCAACCCTGGATAGTCACGGTTTGGAGGATTTAAGAAAATTAGCCAGATTCTAGAAATGAGAGCTGCTCCATCCAAAGTGGGATGGATGCCGTCTCTCCTAACAAGACCAGGTTTTCCCCCAGAAGCTTTGCCAATTATCTATGAAGCCCACCTCATTTTTTGGACACCACTCAGACAGACAGCAATTCAAGGAGAACATGCGGCTAAACATGTCACTCCCGGTCTGATTGGGGAGGGGCCCAGAGAAAACTACAGAGTCCGACATTGTTTTGCAAAGTTACACACCGATTTAATGTTAATTTTAGTGACCTCCGATTGGGCGTAACCGGGTGTCATTACTGCCGACGTGAATTACAATCTTACCAAATTTACGCTTAGCCTTAACCAGCAGTTTCAAATTTCCTTCAATGTTGCCTGCTCTGGCCCCCGGAAGACAATTGACAATGGTTGCTGGTGTCGCTAACTTCACATTTCTCAAAACAGAGTCGCCAATAACCAGAGTTTGATCCTCGGCGGGTGTGTCGTCGAGTGGGGAAAAACGGTTAGAGATGTGAACGGGTTGGCGGTGTACACGGGGCTTCTGTTTAGGGCTACGCTTCCTCCTCACAGTCACCCAGTCAGCCTGCTTTCCCGGCTGCTCGGGATCTGCCAGGGGGGAACTAACGGCGGCTAAGCTACCTTGGTCCGCACCGACTACAGGGGCCTGGCTAGCTGTAGAATTTTCCACGGTGCGGAGCCGAGTCTCCAATTCGCCCAGCCTGGCCTCCAAAGCTACGAATAAGCTACACTTATTACAAGTACCATTACTGCTAAAGGAGGCCGAGGAATAACTAAACATTTCACACCCAGAGCAGAAAAGTGCGGGAGAGACAGGAGAAGCCGCCATGCTAAATCGGCTAAGAGCTAGTAGCTACGCTAAGCTAGCGGATTCCTAAAAACACGCAAAGTGAATAATGTGTAAATAATTTAGAGGTGATTCAGCAGAAGGAGTGCTTTAGTTAAGGCACGTAAAGATTACACTGGGAAACAAATCGTAATCTAGATAACTAGATCAATCTAACTGCGCAGATTAAACAGCTAACAGATACAGAAAAAACACCGCTGTGCTCCGGAACAGGAAGTGATACAATACCGCAGTGAGAGCCAACCACCAGTAGAGGCAAGCAAGCAATTTGCAAGCAAGCAAATGTGTCAAGTAATGCCACAATACAGTTTTAGAGAAACGGACAAAAAGAATCTGATAAAACAAAACAGAAAAGATTAAACCAACTAACAATGAACATAAATAAATAAATAAATAAATAAATATAGAAAAAACTGTTTCCTGTGAACACCTAGTGACGCTTACACCTCCACTTCATCCCTGATTTATTTAAGTTTAATGACAATTTGTTTTGGTCAAACCACATCTAAGCTGTGTTTTTACACAAGAAAAAAAAATGCAGTAAACTACACATTTGTGTCTTTTTTCATGAAAATATCTTATTAAATCAAACATATTACACTTTAGGTCAGGCCTTTAAAATACTTTGTGGACTCTTGCTGTAATATGTTGTCAGTGGTTGAGATAGTTGCTGTAGGCATCTAAAAATGCTCATAATCGGGTGAAACCTGATGGGAATCTTTTTGTGGTGTGTCGGTGATGTATGTATGTGCAAAATAAAACAAAACACTTCAGGTATATTTTTGACGAGAATATAACATCATAACTTTGTTATAAGGTCAAAAGTTGATGTTGCATGATAAAGGCCTTTTAATAATAACTCACTTAAAGAAATAATGGCAAAACTCATATACAGTGAGGAAAATAAGTATTTGAACACCCTGCGGTTTTGCAAGTTCTCCCACTTAGAAATCATGGAGGGGTCTGAAATTTTCATCTTAGGTGCATGTCCACTGTGAGAGACATAATCTAAAAAAAAAAAAAAAAAAAAAAAAAAAAAAAAAAATCCGGAAATCACAATGTATGATTTTTTTAATAATTTATTTGTATGTTACTGCTGCAAATAAGTATTTGATCCCCTACCAACCAGCAAGAATTGTGGCTCACGCAGACCTGTTAATTTTTCTTCTTTTCTTTTTCTTCTTATTCTGCACTCTTCACCTATATTAATTGCACCTGAGACACCTGTTCACACACTCAATCAATCACACTCCAACCTGTCCACCATAGCCAAGACCAAAGAGCTGTCTAAGGACACCAGGGACAAAACTGTAAACCTGCACAAGGCTGGGGTGGACTACAGGACAACAGGCAAGCAGCTTGGTAGAAGACAACTGTTATGATTATTTATTAGAAAGTGGAAGAAACACAAGATAACTGTCAATCTCCGTCAGTCTGGGATTCCATGCAAGATCTCACTTTGTGGGGTAAGGATGATTCTGAGAAAGCTCAGAACTACACAGAAGGACCTGGTCAATGACCTGAAGAGAGCTGGGACCACAGTAGCAAAGATTACATTAGTAACACATGATGCTGTCATGGTTTAAAATCCTGCAGAAATTGCAGGATTGCACCATTTTTCTAGAAAATGGTGCAATGTGGTCCCCTAGACCCCCCAAGTCAATATTACTCCCCCAACTTTAAAAAGGGTTCTGACTCCCAGGTGTGATCTAAGGTATACATGATTTAGACCTGGTTTGACTACGCATTAGAAATTTGATGTTTGCATTAATAAAAAAGAACTGTGTGTGTGTGGGGGGGGGGGGGGGGGGGGGGGGGTCTTCAATACAGTACCTAGGGCCCAAAATCTGGTGCTATGCCCCTGCAAAGCCATATAGTAGCACATCTTGATAACGGGCGTAACTCAATGTGCTCTGCATTCTCAGGATGCAGGAGTACTGTGTTCCAAAGGTTAAAAAGAAGTCGGCAGCTCACAGAGGTTTTTCTTATCACATGTTCGATGGAACAGTCTGCCTGCTGAGGTAAAACAGTCAGATTCTGTTGATTCATTCAAATCCAGATGAAAGCTACATCTGTTCTTTTTTGTATGATGAATATAGAAATATTAAGCATAAATATAAATATAGAAGTATTGAGTTCCCCTCTATCCTAAATTTATACTATTACTGTATTAGTGTACCTGGACTCAGTCTCACCATATCTAAATTCTGGAATTGTTAGTGAAACGTAGGGCTACATCTCCAGCATCCAGTTTAGCATCCTATCCTTTTTGTTGTTGTTGTTGTTGCCGCTGTTAAATATTGTTCCTGTGAGTTGTACTGATTTATTTTTGCTTTGTCTCTTGGTCCGAGGTGCTGAGGTTGAAGATACTGTGGGATCTATGTTGCTGATTGCCGTGTGTTGGATGAGGATCATTGCAGTGTCCATCTAGCCTGTCTGAGCATGTGGTGTCTGAACATAAATCAATGGACAGTGTTCTGTGACACTGGTGATTAACTGTAGGTCACAATGCCTACTGGATGCTTAGTTCCATTATCTCTGTTTTGCATGTTTGACAATTCTTTGTTGTATTTTGTTTATTTTATCTTTGTTGTCAGTGTGGCCTAAGCAGTTGGTCACCCCTCTGTGATTGGTCTGCTTGAAGTTTCTTCCTAAAAAACAAATGCCCAAGGTAGTTTTCCTTACCAGTGTTGCCTGCGTGTTTGCACAGGTGGGTTAGTAAGCTTAGACCTTATCCTTGTAAAGCACTTTGGGGTGACTGATGTTGTGATTTAGCACAATATAAATAAACTGAACTGAAGTGAATGAGGAGCCTGACAGCAAGAAAGTTCTGGTATTGTTTCCAGCCTGGTAAACTTTTTGTGTGGACTTTGCATATTCTCCCCATGTTTGCATGGGTTTTCTCACACATCCAAAGACATGCAGGTTAGGTGAATTGGAAACTTTAAATTGACCGTAGGTGTGAGTGAGCGTGTGAATGTGTTTGTCTGTCAATATATCCATCCCTGTGATGGACTGGTGACTCATCCAGGGTGTACCCCACCTCTTGCCATTAGAAAAGAATCCACCCTCCGTCACCCTTAATTGGAATAAGCGGGTATAAAAAAAACTGAATGAATGAATGAATGTTGCGACATGAACTGAAGACTGTATTATCCAAGTAATTATAGTTGTCATAATCATCATCATACACATCATCAGAATTGTATCTGTATGTGATGAAAGTGTTGAAATTGGAGAGATTCATTTATCTCGAAATTGACATACATGTCCTCTGCCTTTGAGATTGAAAGGTGCCTGGGAAGAGCTTATAAAGTCACAAGGTCGCTGGAAAGAGGTGTTTGGTGATGATGACGATATCTTTGCAGGCAAATGAAGGTCCAAGTCTTTAGGGTCCTGGTGCTGTCTGTCTTGCTGTGTGTGGTTGTGAGACTTGGACATTAACCAGTGAGCTAAGGCGATGACTGTATGTCTTTGGCACTCAGTCTCTTATTGTCGTCTGACTGCACACTTGACTATGGGTGGTCACAGACCTGGTTGCCATCTTTGACACACCTATTTCAAGGATTTGTGATTGCAACATGATAGTGAGGTGACTGTAGCTGGTCGTGCTAATTTGGGGTTGTGCTGCAGACTCCAACCGCTGTTTTTCTTGGGCTCTAAGTGAAACTAAGTCACACATGCAAAGATTTTTGGGTCCACTTCACTGATACATAGGGTAATTATTTGCTGACTGCAACCAGTAGGACAACACCTGATGAACTTGTGCTCAGTGATGCACCCGTTGAAGGTATCACTGAGTTCAAAAATGTCCTGCAGCTCCTTCACCGTGCCCTTATTTGTGAATGACACTATGACCTTTTTTGCTCTTCACAGATCCACACCAGGCCAGGTCAGCACCAGCTCACGCAAATGTCAGCTGTGTTGAACCCCCCAGCACCCCCGCCTCCTCCACCGGCTCCACCTACTCCTCCTGTGGGTCCTCCAGCCTCATCTCCTCTGTCCCCCCTCTCACCTACCATTTCTCTTTTGGAGGAAGGCGATCTGCGCAGTGTGGACCCCTGCAAGGACTTGTGGGGTTCCAGAGGCTACGAGGACTACCGAAGGGCGGGGGCCACCAGGACTATGGGTTGGAGGTTTGACAGGGGGGTGTAGTGGTTGGTGGAGGGAGTTTGCAAGACAAGTCAGAGCTGTGTGTGGTTCGCTTTGAGAAAGAGCTGGGGGGGAGTGGGGACGGCGGACTGTGATGTGACTGTGAGCCTAGACAGTAAAGCTTCACAGCGTCTGTCTTCATCGTCACCAACCTGCATGTCCATGCCCAACGCTGTGTCAGGTGTGTCTTCAGGTGCCGGCTCACCTCAGGAGACGGCCAAAGGCTCGCCCTCTCCCTGCTGCATCCACACCTCACTGGCCACGCCTCGATCGCGGACTCGTAAGAGAGGGGGAGGGGCCAGCAGCAGCGCTGACCCGGGGGTGATCTCCCCTGATGACGACAGCCCTTGTCCTCAGGCCTCGTCGTCATGTTCATCTCGGTGTGTGTACTGCCGCTCGGTTTTCAGCGCTTCAGAGAATGGGCGGGGCCGCTGCAGAGACGCCCCGGACCCGGCCCTGCACTGCCTGCGCCAGTGGACCTGCGTGTGGTGTGCGGAGAGTCTGCTCTATCACTGCATGTCGGACTCTGAAGGCGAGTTCTGGGAGCCTTGCTCGTGTGATGACTCGATGGGGGGTCATCCACACCCGCTCTGCTGCGCCCGCTGGTTGGCCCTTCTGGCCTTGTCACTCTTCGTGCCCTGCATGTGCTGCTACCTGCCTTTGCGCGCCTGCCTGCAGTGTGGGGAGAGGTGTGGCTGCTGTGGCGGAAAGCACAAGGCGGTCCGATGAGGCCAGGCTCAGGGGTGGGAGGGGTTCCCTGGACAATAAAGGGGTTTGGGTGGCGAGACGCGATGGGGACAGCACAGCAGGTGGAGCGGCGTTCTCAGTAGACCCAGACCTCTGACGTGACCCTCCAAAGCCCCGTGGCCTCCACTGCATCCTGCTCTCTCTCTTTTCGGGCCTTCCTCGCAGGTCCACGCCCACTGAAGGTGCAGCGCCAGCACACTGGGCTCTGCGGGAGTCACCTGGAGCCTTCACGGTGGATCTACTGAAGGTTGGCTCATCTCAACTTAAGAGTCAAAGACTTAACTGAATCAAAAGAGTGGCAGAGGCAACCATGATGTGTACACTGTTTCAAATGTCTGTTTTTTTATTTAGAAAGAAAAAACAGAAAAACAAAAGATGTTTATATATATGATTGTTATAATTTTAATTGGTATATTTTAGTAAATGTAAAACATATTGACAGTATCCCCCAGTGGCACACACTATCATCTGTTCACAACATGAGATCTTGGGGAAGGTGTTTGTTTTGTGTTGGCCTGTTTGTCAGTCAGATGAACAGACGTCACCCTTTACCTATAATTTTACCTCAGATGTTACCCAAGACCTGGTCAGGATGTGAGACGGGACAGAGGTTCAGACAGCTCGAGTGCAATCCTCACCAACGTAAGCCCATCTGAGACCGCCTGTGTCGCGTTTTTCGTTAAAGTAGTATTTCACACAAGAGGAAACACTAAAGGATAATTATTGTTAAGGGGCGATGATGCAATGACATCCACAAAGATCTAAAACTCATCATGTGATTTGTTAATCATTGTGACATCACAGAAAGGTTTCCTGACAAAAAAAAATAGAGGGAAAAATCAAACATGTCCAACATTAAAACAGCCACACTGATTTTATCATTTTTCCGTGTACATCCTATTATTCATCAACTGTATGTGTTGAATACATCAAGGTGCTCAAAGTGAGGCCTCTGAGCGAGTATATTCTACCTAACACACAGTTCCAAAGAGCAGTGGTTCCCAACCCTGGTCCTCACAGAACCCTGAACATGCATTTTTTATTTCTCTCAGCTCTGCCAAAAGCTCATCCCCTCATCCGGACGTGCTCAGCCAATCAAGAGCTAACAGCAATCTGCTTTTGGTAGAGCAGGAAGAGATGAAAAATATGCAAGTCAGAGGGTCCTTGAGGGCTGGGGTTGGGAACCACTGCCAAAGAGAAACCAGACAGATGCCCACACTGACCAATCTTCACCTGCGTCCAGGCTTTTGTGTGATAGTCCAACACAAAGTGCAATCAACAAAGATTATTTTTGTATCAACCGGTCATACAAGGAAAACCTAAGAATGTGTTCAACATCCGGAAACGATAAGCAGCAGCAGCAGATAGATCGCTGGTTTAATGTTTAAACTTTTACTGGAAATTGATGAATGGAGCTGTTTTTTTGTCCACAGTGTCTTACTGAGTGTTGCTTTGTCTATGAAGTAAAAAAAGCTACTATTTTAACTCCGCCCCCAACCCCGTTCAAAATTTCCCGCTCCCAGTAGGCAATCTGTGAGGCGATTGGAGGAGAAACACAAACATTCCGTCTTATTCTGACATACTTACAGCATTCAGCTTCTGTGAGGAAGGTCAATGTCCATTTAAAGTTGACCTTAAACAAATTACATGTTAATGATCCGTGCACTGGCACAACAGAGTTGAAATGAAACATTCAAGAAGTGCTTGTAATGTAGATTTTTAGCTTTAATTCAAGGGGGTGAAGAAAAATATAACGTTAATCGTTTTGTAATTACAGCCATTTTTATATACAATGTCCCTCCATTATCAGGGCCCATAAGTAACTGGATGGATAAACTATAAGTATAATAATCACTTTTACAGCCAGTTTTTCTTAGACAAGTCAGAGGATGGATACATAAACATTTCCAAGTTACTGAATACATTTTGGACTTTTAGATCAATCATTGAGAAATACAGTGTGTTACTGTATGGTAAATATGCCTGAAGGAGACAATTCTCAAAAGTGAGTGATGTGGAAGAAGGAGACAAGTGAGGGAAGCCAACAAGCCACTTATCCACAAATCCGTAAGAGTTATCGACTTCTATGACTGTGATTGGAGAAACTTTGCATCGTGCAACTTTTGTGGCACCACCACTCAGCTTCATGGTGGACCAGAACAAAGGATTTATCTACTGTAAGCTTGAGTCTCCCACACGCCTTCTGGCAAAAGTGTAGCTAAAATTTTACATCTTTTTGAGAAAGTCCTTCTCTGTTTGATTCTGTGACAAAGCTGTATAACTGATGATGTGACAGACATTAAGTCGCACTATGCACACATTCACCAATCACACTGTAACAATTATACAGTTCTCATGGGTGTCTTGGTGGTTTCCCTCATTATTCTCCTCCTTGAACAGCCAGTTTTAGCATCCATATTTGTTTGTATTTATTCACAGTTGGGGTAAATGAAATCCAAGACATATTCAGTGACTTGGAAATGTTCATGTATGTCTTTGTCTTTTAAAAAAAACTGGGTTTAAAAGTGGTGATATGCATTAAAATAATGCTTATATTTAGTCTGATAACCTATAGTCTCTGAAAATAGAGATTTTTGTTAAATCCCTTTAATTAAAGACACAAATATGCATCATTGTCACATCTTGATTGTTTGATTTTAACGCCATTGCCATGGTGTACAAAGGCAAAATTACAAAAATTGCAACTGTTCAACGACTTGACTTGAATGCCCTCGGCTTTTGTGGTCTGTTTTGTTGTACTTTTAATTCCAGGTACATACGCATATGTTTTTAATCACAGCTAAAAAGAAAGTTTTCATTGGTTATTCTCCTGAGCTAAAGATTGACACCTTCTTGTCCAGACATCATTCTTAAGCAATCCCACAGTGAGAGCGCCTTCACAAAAAATACAAAGTTTCAGGCATTTTAAGTAAATTAGTGCAATATTCAAATATACAAACTAGTCATGCTGAGGCTGCTAAAAGACAAAAACAGTCCTTTGTTTGTCCCCGAAAGATTTTTTCCCGAAATGGCAGAAATCAGCGAGGTACGATGTGATGATGAATGTAACAGAGTACAGTCAATATTCTACAACCCTGAAAAAATACCAAAGTTTATTATCTGAGCTGCAGATTACAACATTTTATATGCTGTGGAAATCAAATAATATGACCTTGTAGTTCACACTGTCAGCTTTGAGGATTCAAAGCAGGTTTAACTTTGCACCAAGGGATAAGCAACTCTGGGTCTTTAACCTGTTAACTAGTAAATAAAATGATGAGAAACTAACCATTGACTAACACACCTGCGACCGCTTAGCAGCCAAGTGTCCAATTAATTTTGGTCTCTTAAAAATGGAAGACAGAAAAAGTCCTCCAGTTCCTACACTGTATTCACCCACTTAGGATGTAATTATTGTGAACATAAAGCTGAGTGCACGACAGGTTCATCCTGAAGTCACTAGTTTTAAACTCCAAATGCTGCGATAAAGTTAAAATAACAACAAATCAGCCTCCAAGTATCTTTGGGTGTGGAACAGAAGCTGAGGAGGAACTTTACTTTTCAATGAAGCTTTATTTCCTTTAAAGTGAGCGGATGTCTCTGTGTTGTGCACGTGGTCATGACACACTGACCAGCAGCATAGCACACGAACACGACCCACTTCAGTCACACTGGAATGAAGCTTCCAGAAGCTTTGTTTCAGGTTTAGCCAAGAACTCGTATCCAAAGTAAGTTAAAATCAGCGAGCAGGAGGGTTCAGTTACATGACAAACACGACCTTCAACCTCACGGTTGTTCACACAGATTGACCAACCCGCCAACAGTGTTGGTCTGCCTTTTTCCCCTCTCGCTCTCTTTTTAAGACATCGGGTTATAATGGATTTCTGCTCTGTGACCTGAAATTAACTTTGCACACACACACACACACACACGTTTCCTTAGTGGTGCAGATCTACCGGTAAAGCCATTGCATAGTTTGCTCCTCCTGGTCCCGAATCTGTGTTTTGAGTCACGTGATCACAAATGCAGGCCCCATTCTTACATCTTAATAAATGTGCCTTTTGATTTGATTAATCAATAACTTATGATTTCTAAGTAACTCTGTATTAAGTATTCTTTACTTTTGGGGTTATTGATTTCTGTTAATGTGCATATTTTCAAATGTGCGTATTTATTAGTTTGGAAGTAATTAATGAAATATTACCTGTTTATTTATTGAGATATTTATTCTGATTATTTTTTTGGAGACAGGTTTTTATCTTCCGTGCTGTCTTACTTCTGACTTTGTGCCAATGTGCTGCTTTGAGGTGTTACATATCGTGGGTTTGTATCATTATTAAACCCTCACTCTATATTTTAAACCAGCGTGACTTCTTGTGCATCTTTTCTCAAACTCTCACTAAATATTTTCTTCATTTGGTGTCATCATGTGAAAACGTTACACATCCACTGACCATTAGAGAGAGGGAGGTAAACAAAACACTGACAGCTACAAGAACTAAAACAAGGAGTGGAATACTTTACAAAGCAAATATTTTTATTTAATAACTGATACATTTATCACAGTTGTGACCAGCTGTCATTTACTCATCGGTTAAGTGGCAGCGTGCTGCCGTTTGTGTTTGAGGATCTCCGTGGAGGTGAGGGTCAAATCTTCATCACAGACGTCACAGTGATAAACTCGGGTGAGACGTGACGCAGAAGACGGCCCCGGCTTGACACTGTCTGCCTCTGAAAGACAAAAACACCTGTAAGTCACTCGCATAAAAAAGGCCTGTGGCACCAACTACAAAAAAGATATTTTACTAAATAAATAATAATAACATCTCACAATACCATCAGGCATCACTGACCTTCGTCCTGCTGTTCTCCTGCTGGCCGACAGGCGGCCTCGTGCTGCATGCGCTCCAGCAGAGTCAGAGGCATGTAGAGCTCACAGTTTGGACAACTCCAGAAAGTGCGTAAACACTCACTGTACAGGTCCTTTGAGTCCTGGGAATTACACAGTGACAGCACGACAAATCACAAAAAAAAAATCTTTCAACATGATAATCATAGTGCAAAAGAATGAGGCACATGATAACTTTGGTGAAAACACAGTGATGTCCAACCAAAATCAGATTGTTTTATATTTCATAGCAAAAATATATGAAATTACAAACTTCATATTCAAATTTTAAAGAAACTAGAATGGGCACTCACTTAGATAGTGCAACACTTACATCTTACATGTTTGACGCAATTCATGCAAATGAAAGGTTTTTGATTCAGTGGTACCATAATACACGGTTCTGCATGAACTTCACATTTCATCAGTTGTGTCCAAAACTGAACCACTTTATCCTTGAGTAACACATAAACCATACACCATGTTTAATCCATATGGGCACAAAACTCTTTGAGCTAAACAGCCATGACCTTGATCTCTACCCTTTCAAGGCCACATGAGGTCAAATACTGTGATAAAGGTGATATATGATTTTAACGTCGGGTGTATCTTTAAACAAGTCCTTGAAATAGCCATTCTAAATATCAGGTGAGCAGATAAAACAGACATGGGCAATGCAAAAAATGACAAGCACCATAAATCTGAAGCCGCGACAAAAGCAGTGACTACTATGAGATTGGATTACTACTTGGCACATTCACTGTGTGTGAAGACTCATTCCCAGTGTTGCAGAACATTGTCAAGGACCATCAGTGGTCCAGGGAACTGGTTTAGTAAGTCTTTCAACCAGACCAGACACACAAATACCTGAAGGAGCTTAGGAGTTTCTACACTGAGACTCCTGCAGCTCCTATAATGGTAAGATAAAAACTGTTCATTCTGCTGAGCTCTGATGCCAATATGAGTTTTTCTTTTAAGGGATGAGTGTGTAATAAGAGTATGTAATGCGTTTGGTATGAAAGTTTGGGTTTTTACACATTTTAATGATATATTCTCTGCAGTCTACATTCTCATTTCCAATATGTTTCAAGTCCAATTCCCCCTGTGAAAACTGAATGATTGCTGATTCAGTTTGGTTTGGTGGTGCTGCCCAGTCCACATATGGATGAAAACCAGAATAAAAATATTATATACACCAAAGTTATTAAAGTCTTGAATAATTCCATTAATTCTGACATTTATTTCATTGTTAATTTTTATTTTAAATACAGTTTTGTACTAGTAAGATGCATGAATGCATATCCCATCTGTGCACTGTGAACCTCTCTATGCAAAGTGCATTTGAATATGGGTGGGTGTGCAGTCATAAGTATAGAGGAAATAGAAGGGACTTAGCACACATCTTTGTGGTGCTCCAGCGTTGAGAGTCAGGCTCTGGGAGATATGAGGATCTAGTCTCACTGTCTATAGAAGAACAGACAGGGTTTCCGAGATCCAGGTTCAACAGTTTCACAACTAACCAGCTGGGAACAACTGTGTTGGATGAGTTATAGTCAACAAAAAGCATCCTTACATACATCCCCTTCTACTCCAGGTGGATCAGTGCTGTATTTATGGCATCCTCTATGGATGTGTGGAAGGCGGTATTGTATCACTTCCTGTTCCGGAGCACAGCGGTGTTTTGCTGTATCTGTTAATTTTGGCTCTCTGTTGGGACTGTTTACACAGAGACTGCTACCTGCTGCTTTGGACTTTGAACTAATAGTCTTTTTCAAGACTTTTTTACTTTTTTACCTTTTTATTTTTTTTTTTTTTTACTTTTTTACTTGACTCTACTGGTGGTCGGCTCTCACTGCGGTATTGTATCACTTCTTGTTCCGGAGCACAGCGGTGTTTTTCTGTATCTGTTAGCTGTTTGATCTGCGCAGTTAGATTGATCTAGTTATCTAGATTACGATTTGTTTCCCAGTGTAATCTTTACGTGCCTTAACTAAAGCACTCCTTCTGCTGAATCACCTCTAAATTATTTACACATTATTCGCTTTGCGTGTTTTTAGGAATCCGCTAGCTTAGCGTAGCTACTAGCTCTTAGCCGATTTAGCATGGCGGCTTCTCCTGTCTCTCCTGCACTTTTCTGCTCTGGGTGTGAAATGTTTAGTTATTCCTCGGCCTCCTTTAGCAGTAATGGTACTTGTAATAAGTGTAGCTTATTCGTAGCTTTGGAGGCCAGGCTGGGCGAATTGGAGACTCGGCTCCGCACCGTGGAAAATTCTACAGCTAGCAAGGCCCCTGTAGTCGGTGCGGACCAAGGTAGCTTAGCCGCCGTTAGTTCCCCCCTGGCAGATCCCGAGCAGCCGGGAAAGCAGGCCGACTGGGTGACTGTGAGGAGGAAGCGTAGCCCTAAACAGAAGCCCCGTGTACACCGCCAACCCGTTCACATCTTTAAACCGTTTTTCCCCACTCGACGATACACCCGCCGAGGATCAAACTCTGGTTATTGGCGACTCTGTTTTGAGAAATGTGAAGTTAGCGACACCAGCAACCATAGTCAATTGTCTTCCGGGGGCCAGAGCAGGCGACATTGAAGGAAATTTGAAACTGCTGGCTAAGGCTAAGCGTAAATTTGGTAAGATTGTAATTCACGTCGGCAGTAATGACACCCGGTTACGCCAATCGGAGGTCACTAAAATTAACATTGAATCGGTGTGTAACTTTGCAAAAACAATGTCGGACTCTGTAGTTTTCTCTGGGCCCCTCCCCAATCAGACCGGGAGTGACATGTTTAGCCGCATGTTCTCCTTGAATTGCTGGCTGTCTGAGTGGTGTCCAAAAAATGAGGTGGGCTTCATAGATAATTGGCAAAGCTTCTGGGGAAAACCTGGTCTTGTTAGGAGAGACGGCAGCCATCCCACTTTGGATGGAGCAGCTCTCATTTCTAGAAATCTGGCCAATTTTCTTAAATCCTCCAAACCGTGACTATCCAGGGTTGGGACCAGGAAGCAGAGTTGTAGTCTTACACACCTCTCTGCAGCTTCTCTCCCCCTGCCATCCCCTCATTACCCCATCCCCGTAGAGACGGTGTCTGCTCCCAGACTACCAATAACCAGCAAAAATCTATTTAAGCATAAAAATTCAAAAAGAAAAAATAATATAGCACCTTCAACTGCACCACAGACTAAAACAGTTAAATGTGGTCTATTAAACATTAGGTCTCTCTCTTCTAAGTCCCTGTTGGTAAATGATATAATAATTGATCAACATATTGATTTATTCTGCCTAACAGAAACCTGGTTACAGCAGGATGAATATGTTAGTTTAAATGAGTCAACACCCCCGAGTCACACTAACTGTCAGAATGCTCGTAGCACGGGCCGGGGTGGAGGATTAGCAGCAATCTTCCATTCCAGCTTATTAATTAATCCAAAACCCAGACAGAGCTTTAATTCATTTGAAAGCTTGTCTCTTAGTCTTGTCCATCCAAATTGGAAGTCCCAAAAACCAGTTTTATTTGTTATTATCTATCGTCCACCTGGTCGTTACTGTGAGTTTCTCTGTGAATTTTCAGACCTTTTGTCTGACTTAGTGCTTAGCTCAGATAAGATAATTATAGTGGGCGATTTTAACATCCACACAGATGCTGAGAATGACAGCCTCAACACTGCATTTAATCTATTATTAGACTCTATTGGCTTTGCTCAAAAGTAAATGAGTCCACCCACCACTTTAATCATATCTTAGATCTTGTTCTGACTTATGGTATGGAAATAGAAGACTTAACAGTATTCCCTGATAACTCCCTTCTGTCTGATCATTTCTTAATAACATTTACATTTACTCTGATGGACTACCCAGCAGTGGGGAATAAGTTTCATTACACTAGAAGTCTTTCAGAAAGCGCTGTAACTAGGTTTAAGGATATGATTCCTTCTTTATGTTCTCTAATGCCATATACCAACACAGTGCAGAGTAGCTACCTAAACTCTGTAAGGGAGATAGAGTATCTCGTCAATAGTTTTACATCCTCATTGAAGACAACTTTGGATGCTGTAGCTCCTCTGAAAAAGAGAGCTTTAAATCAGAAGTGTCTGACTCCGTGGTATAACTCACAAACTCGTAGCTTAAAGCAGATAACCCGTAAGTTGGAGAGGAAATGGCGTCTCACTAATTTAGAAGATCTTCACTTAGCCTGGAAAAAGAGTCTGTTGCTCTATAAAAAAGCCCTTCGTAAAGCTAGGACATCTTTCTACTCATCACTAATTGAAGAAAATAAGAACAACCCCAGGTTTCTTTTCAGCACTGTAGCCAGGCTGACAAAGAGTCAGAGCTCTATTGAGCTGAGTATTCCATTAACTTTAACTAGTAATGACTTCATGACTTTCTTTGCTAACAAAATTTAACTATTAGAGAAAAAATTACTCATAACCATCCCAAAGACGTATCGTTATCTTTGGCTGCTTTCAGTGATGCCGGTATTTGGTTAGACTCTTTCTCTCCGATTGTTCTGTCTGAGTTATTCTCATTAGTTACTTCATCCAAACCATCAACATGTTTATTAGACCCCATTCCTACCAGGCTGCTCAAGGAAGCCCTACCATTATTTAATGCTTCGATCTTAAATATGATCAATCTATCTTTGTTAGTTGGCTATGTACCACAGGCTTTTAAGGTGGCAGTAATTAAACCATTACTTAAAAAGCCATCACTTGACCCAGCTATCTTAGCTAATTATAGGCCAATCTCCAACCTTCCTTTTCTCTCAAAAATTCTTGAAAGGGTAGTTGTAAAACAGCTAACTGATCATCTGCAGAGGAATGGTCTATTTGAAGAGTTTCAGTCAGGTTTTAGAATTCATCATAGTACAGAAACAGCATTAGTGAAGGTTACAAATGATCTTCTTATGGCCTCGGACAGTGGACTCATCTCTGTGCTTGTTCTGTTAGATCTCAGTGCTGCTTTTGATACTGTTGACCATAAAATTTTATTACAGAGATTAGAGCATGCCATAGGTATTAAAGGCACTGCGCTGCGGTGGTTTGAATCATATTTGTCTAATAGATTACAATTTGTTCATGTAAATGGGGAATCTTCTTCACAGACTAAAGTTAATTATGGAGTTCCACAAGGTTCTGTGCTAGGACCAATTTTATTCACTTTATACATGCTTCCCTTAGGCAGTATTATTAGACGGTATTGCTTAAATTTTCATTGTTACGCAGATGATACCCAGCTTTATCTATCCATGAAGCCAGAGGACACACACCAATTAGCTAAACTGCAGGATTGTCTTACAGACATAAAGACATGGATGACCTCTAATTTCCTGCTTTTAAACTCAGATAAAACTGAAGTTATTGTACTTGGCCCCACAAATCTTAGAAACATGGTGTCTAACCAGATCCTTACTCTGGATGGCATTACCCTGACCTCTAGTAATACTGTGAGAAATCTTGGAGTCATTTTTGATCAGGATATGTCATTCAAAGTGCATATTAAACAAATATGTAGGACTGCTTTTTTGCATTTACGCAATATCTCTAAAATCAGAAAGGTCTTGTCTCAGAGTGATGCTGAAAAACTAATTCATGCATTTATTTCCTCTAGGCTGGACTATTGTAATTCATTATTATCAGGTTGTCCTAAAAGTTCCCTAAAAAGCCTTCAGTTAATTCAAAATGCTGCAGCTAGAGTACTGACGGGGACTAGAAGGAGAGAGCATATCTCACCCATATTGGCCTCTCTTCATTGGCTTCCTGTTAATTCTAGAATAGAATTTAAAATTCTTCTTCTTACTTATAAGGTTTTGAATAATCAGGTCCCATCTTATCTTAGGGACCTCGTAGTACCATATTACCCCAATAGAGCGCTTCGCTCTCAGACTGCAGGCTTACTTGTAGTTCCTAGGGTTTGTAAGAGTAGAATGGGAGGCAGAGCCTTCAGCTTTCAGGCTCCTCTCCTGTGGAACCAGCTCCCAATTCAGATCAGGGAGACAGACACCCTCTCTACTTTTAAGATTAGGCTTAAAACTTTCCTTTTTGCTAAAGCTTATAGTTAGGGCTGGATCAGGTGACCCTGAACCATCCCTTAGTTATGCTGCTATAGACGTAGACTGCTGGGGGGTTCCCATGATGCACTGTTTCTTTTTCTTTTTGCTCTGTATGCACCACTCTGCATTTAATCATTAGTGATCGATCTCTGCTCCCCTCCACAGCATGTCTTTTTCCTGGTTCTCTCCCTCAGCCCCAACCAGTCCCAGCAGAAGACTGCCCCTCCCTGAGCCTGGTTCTGCTGGAGGTTTCTTCCTGTTAAAAGGGAGTTTTTCCTTCCCACTGTAGCCAAGTGCTTGCTCACAGGGGGTCGTTTTGACCGTTGGGGTTTTACATAATTATTGTATGGCCTTGCCTTGCAATATGGGGCGCCTTGGGGCAACTGTTTGTTGTGATTTGGCGCTATATAAAAAAAATTGATTGATTGATTGATTGATGTGTTTGCTCTATATGCATAGTGGTGTTGGTTTAAGGGCCCAGTCACATGGCACACAACGATAGCTGAAAGAAGGAAAAAAGTCACAGTCACAAATCGCCGAGAAAAGGTGGACGAATGATCCTGCACTTCTCCCATCACCGAAAAGCCTGTGATTCAAGTGTGCATAAAGGAACGAAACAAAACCGAAACTAACAAAAGAAAAACGAAGCGAACGGCGACCTTGACGCTTTATACACAACCAAAACGAAACATTCATGATGACATAACTGACAGAGGGTATCAGATCGAGTGTCAGCCTGTGCTCATGTCCGCAGCACCTGCAGGCGCAGCATCTGGTTGTCTTGACAACAGGTTTGTCTTCACAACAACGTGTGCGCACACGCAGGCCAGCCACAAACGGCTGGAACGTGAGCATGCGAATGTTCCAGCCACAAACAGCTGAAACGTGGGTAAATAGTTAAAATAGTTGATTAAACGTTCTTGCCGCTATTGTTTCTGTATGACAACATTGCTTTTCGGCCCACACATGGATGAGTCACGTTCAGCTCGTCGGAGCTTTAGTTATTGATCCGTTCAGATGTCGTCAACGTTCGTGCAAGACATCGGATTAGGAAGGTTGGACAACGTTGGAAGACAGTCAAATGGAAATGCCGACAGTATGGGAACTATGCAAACGATGAGGCGCCGTCAAAACAGAAAGCAAAATGGAATACGGACGAATTGAGGTTGTCGCTGGGATTCGCTCACATTTTTCTACAGTTTGAAAATTTTGACAAAGCGCCAGCTTGCATCTGCAATACAAGCCTGGATTTGATCTGTTTTGGTGAAAGAAAATCCTTCTCTGCTCTACTCCACTATGAAGCTAAGAGTAGTGATGCAAAATGCAAAGCTTGCACTGTGCACAGTTTCTCCAATCACAGCCGCATAAGCCTGTAACTTCTCCTGGGTTGTCTGGGTGTCTTGGTGGCTTTCCTCACTCTTCTCCTTCTTGCACAGTCACTCAGTTTTTGAGCACTGTCTACTCCATGCAGATTTACCATAAAGTGCCATACTGTTTGTATTTCTTTGTAAATAAACTCCAAGACATATTCAGTGGCAGCTTTACCATCAGAGAGCCTTGTCCAAAACTACCACAAAAGACTCCACGCTGTTGTTGATGTTAAAGGGGGCAACACACTGTATTATGAAAAGGAGCATGTAAACTTTTGATCAGGGTCATTTGGGTAGTTTGTGTTGCCATTATGATTTAAAAAGAGGAAACACAGTTGTTTGACAATAAACGGCTTCACCCAACCACTAACCATGAGTGAAAAAGTTTTTGTGTTATCATTCATATTCTCTGGCCAAAATGGCCACAAAAAAAAAAAAAAAAAAAAAAAAAACCCTGAACTTCTGCCAGGGTATGTAAACTTTTGAGCACAACTGTATATCATCACATTTCAATTGGTCATAACCTTAGGTGCTGAGAGACCATGACAAGGTCATTACAGTTTCAAGTCCAACAATTTTGGGCCAATATACATTAAACATGGTGTAAGGGTTGTTAAAATGGTTAAGAGTGATCAAATGTGAAGGCCCCAAGGAACCACATATTACTGGGTCATAATGATCAGTTTGCATTAATCCATGTGAAACTTCTAAGACACGGGTGTTGCACTTAATTATTGTCCCTTCTAGTTAGTTTTTACAGTGCAAAGGGCTCATGGCAGATGTATGTATGCACGCCGAGTGCTCTATTTGTTACTAAATACAGTAGCTTTATGACAGTGAGTTATTTCAGAGGTTTCAGCTAACAAATCACAAAAAGTCATAAGTCTTAAGTGTAAATAACTGTGTGTGTATTTTGAACTGCTATGACACGACTTCAGTGCAGCAGACAGACTCACAGCCAGGCAGTTGTAGGTGAAGAAGCTGGTTACACAGAGGCCACCTTTAAAGGGGTCTGGTTTTGCCTCCACACCTGGAAACAGTGGGATTGGGTTTGGAGCCCCACTAAGAGTCTGATCTGGCTCAGGTACAGGACCAACATACAGGTTCTGGGTCTGTAACGCTGTGAGCCGGCGCAGGCTGTAAGTGACCTATGAGGGAAATCAACAGAAAGGTCATTTAAAAAACACACAATGTGCATTACAGTCACTCAGCATGTGTTGGTATTCTACCCTGCTTATATCCACCGTGTTGGCACAGTAACAATACTCGCGTGGTACATGGAGTGTGTATTTATAGTAGACAACTGCAGGTTAGACTGCAGACAGCAAAACATCACATCAGTACCTCGGTGTAGAGCAGGAAGTGAACCAGGCGGTCGATCAGCTTCTCCATGGCTCTGCGGGACAGTCCCTGGGCCGTCGGTCCTTGTGCCAGACCCTGACCCAGATGGGATTGTATGAGGCGCTCCCACTCAGCCCTAAGGGAGAGGGCTGTTGAAAGCACATTCAGGGCCTCCTCTGCCTCTTTCAGCTCCAGCTCCAACCAGCCATCCACCACCAGACGGGTGCAGTCAGCGTTACTGTCCACGGAGTTTGCGACCAGCAGCAAGGCCTGATGGGAAATGACAGTACTGCATCATGCTAGAAAACAGCTGAATTGGGAATCAGCGACATCTTTATTGATACAGTAATGATACAGTTAAGATTATTTATATTTGGACAGCAGCAAAGACTTTATTTTAGCTGTCTATTATAGTGACAGCACATCACAACTTGAGTTACCCTGCAGGACAACAATGAGGAAAGCCACAGTCCTGCACCAGCTACAGTTCTGAAATCTGATTCCCATCAAATTTAAAGTATCACATGGCCAATGAAAGTAATCTGCTGGACAAACATGGCTGCCAGCGTCTACTACTTAGCGGTGGTGTCTAACACCAGCGTTTCATTACCTTTATAGGACAGCTGTTAATTTCTCCGCCGGTAATGCTGTAGGGCTTGGCCAGCAAAAACATAGATGAGCGAGTCTCATCCGAGCCAGTTTGGGTCGAAGCCCACTCAAAAACAATCAATGCTATCACTTTGTATCTACACCATGCACCTGCTACAGTTCTGAGATCTGATTCCCATCAGATCTCAGAAGTGAAAGTGCACACAGAGCAGCACAGCTGCCATTAAGCAGTCACAAAAGAGCATCAAAAACATTTGTAAATCAAAATAAATATCAGCCTTTTGATAATCAAACATTTAATTTTGAAGAAAATTCTTTGGCTCCAGCTTCTCGGACGTGATGGGTTTTTAAATAACTTTTTCATTAGTGACACTAAGGTGTGTTGTGGTGTTCTTCAGGCAAAACAAATTAACCTGAACCGTCTTGGGTTCTGACAAATCATGATGAGTCTGTACATTTGTATCCTGCATTAGTCCTTAAAATGATCTGTACAAAAAGAATACACAACAATGGATGAATCCACCCTTGACATGTAAATGTGAGCCAAGTGTGTTATTTTGGAAATAGACAATGGCATTTTTAAAGATTTAATCATGTCCAAAAGAGTTAAAAAAAAAATATATAAGACTGAATCACAATATAAGTAAATTCATTCCAGAATGAGTGAAATGTTTTCATTTACTTGAAATATTGTGAAATCCATTTCAAAAATTGCTTTTTTTCCTGTTCTTTTAGAGTGACAATGACTTGATTCTCCATAAAAAGCCCAGTGGGGTGGATAACATCATTAGGAGTGATACTGAGAGGCAGGGTGTCCTCTCATTGGATTTTACTTCAGGAACAGAGGCTATAAAAATAAGTATTCCTCGACGGCTCCTCTATTTATTTCCATCATTACCCATCAAAATACCTGAGAAACAATTTACATCATGGGATAAACTTATTTCAAGGTTTGTATGGGATGGTTGAATGCCAAGATTTAAATTAGACAAGCAATTTCCTGTTGTACCAAGGATTATGAGGCAAAAAGGAAACATTTAGAGGAATATGCACAAGGTAGGAAAATTCTGTTCTACTTGAGATAAAGATGAAACAAAAGATTCTTATAAACAGGTAAACACGCTTACTCAATTTACACTAAATTATTATTTAATACCGTACAAAAATATAAATCAGAGCAAGAACTCAGACTACTTCACTGGGTAGTATATAATAAACACTTTAGTCCCAACACTCTTGACCAGAGAGTCAAACCAATGGATACCAGCTAGAATAACACCATTGTGTAGAGTAATAAAAGATTCAAACTAAAGAGTTTCCAAGTAAGTTCTTGTATACAAGGAATTTGATCTGGTGTCATTGGTGCATAAACAAAAATAAAAGAAAATACTTCTGAAGAAGTAATAGGTGCATAAACAACAATAAAAACAAAAGAAAAAAATACTTCTGTAAGAAGTAAGGGAGTGGGCAAAGCTACATTTACTGTGGAATAGATATAGTGGAATGGGGCTGTGCAGGCCTGTAGATAAACAGTACAGGGATGATCAGTCTGTACTTTTGGGGGGGGGGGGGGGTGTAAATGGGAGTCGCTGGTTCCAGGAGATGAAACAAAATTATTCATTGTGCAGCCAGGACCACTTCAGATATTTAAAACGACAGAATTAATACAGGAAGGAAATAAGGCCTAAAGTAAACTTGGACAAAATCAGGATAACTGAAACATTACACCAGCAGCTAATGGAGACAAGAGGAAATACAACATTATATGTAAATCAGAAACTGGAAAAAGAACGAGATGTGAATATTTCTGGAGGGGAATGGTTGCATAGATGGAGAATACAACAGTCAATAATATTGCATATTTGGAGAGCATACTGCTGGAAGAATTTAATAAGATTCTTGGTGGGGTATAAATATCTCACTCAGAAATGTGACTATGACTTTGTCCCAGCTGAATTCAACACACGCAAATCGAAATCATAAACATACCTCCCCCCACACCCACCCCAGTGGGCCGAACATGTCAGAATAGTCTATAGAATGGGGGGGGGGGGGGGGGGGGGGTTGGGGGTGTGTGTTTTAAGACAAACTATTCAAAATATCTCTGGCTGAAATATGATAAAATACTGAGGACCACACAGAGAAATGTGTCAATTGCCCATGGAAAACCCTAATAATACATTATCCCACTGGTCACTATTATGACCAACCATAAAAAAAACACCTTGTCACCTGCTTTTCCATGAAAATAATAAAAAAAATAACAATGGATCATTTCAAATGGAAACTAATGGCACATGATTTACATATTTTCATGTGTGGGAAAAATTTGGGCTTAAATGGGTTAATTATGTGAAGTAATAATGAGGTGACTGGTAGTAAGATACACTGGGTCACCAGAAACTTTTTCAAGGCATCATTCAGGAAGAAACCAACAGTCTAGGGAAATAAGGCCTGAGCATGTATAATGTAACCAGTTTGTAACAGTTTATTACTAGATTACAGAATTCTAATATCAAAAAGAAACAAAGAAAAACAGATGCTTGCATTTATGTGTTGACATGAAATATAATAACTGCAATATAGAAATGACTATTTATACTGATAAATGTATATCTTGTTTAATCTGGGATTGTGCACATATTCAAATTAAGGTGCAGGAGCCAGCCAAAAACAAATACATAAAAAATATATACGTATATAGCTGCAAGCAGCCATGTGGGGGTCGAGCAGAAATGTCAGCATCGATAAAGTGAATGTTAGTTTGCTCACTACTAGGATAGTAACTTTACTGAAGATGCGATGGTGGGCAACCACTGATAAACTATTCACCTGCAATAACCAAGTACAGCCTAATAGTTATTTTGCAGATATATTTACCACTTTTAAAACATTTATCTCTGCTCAGCTGTCAATCTGCCCTGCTCGAGGATCAGATAATGTTTCAAAACAGACTTCTACTGCTGCTCACCTTCTAGTCAATCACAGGTGAAAAGGGCGGAACCTTCCCCTACCACCCTACGTTTCGCAACACTGACATCAGTTTCTGGTGTGTATGTCGGTTTAACATCTCCTAGTGCTTACTGAAATGCAGTGCCCAAAGTACATACAGGGTACAAAACTGCTGTTAGCTCGTCCAGATCTGGGCTCTCACAGTCCTTACAACTCCTCACAGTTGAAAAGAGAGCCCTAGATACTTTAGCAGCTTCTGTGGAGTTGGTGGAATTAGGCTTCCTGAAATGAGGTTTTACAAAAAGCATGTCCTGGCACTGTACATTCTCAAGATTATTTGGAGCAGGTGTCTTCCACACATTGGGTTTCGAAGTGCAAGGGAGGACATTACAGTCACTTGCCCAGTTCCGGATCACTGCTGTAGTATTTGCGCCGTCGTTTCTCGTAATCAGCGTGAATAAGCTAATACTTGGTACCAATGGAAAGATTGATGTTTTGTCTACAAACGACCACAAGCTCGAATGGATCCAGCCATCCTTGTGATCGGCAGAGGAATCAAAACATCCCGGTGTCTGTGGTGTGCACGCTTTTCCTCTCTCACTCATTCCTGCAAGTATTAAAGTAACAATCTCTAAAAGGAAGCAAAGTTGAGTTAGCCATTCTGTGTCATTGGTTCTAGAGTGGGAAAATACTTACTTACTTGGGTAGAAAATGTCAGTGTGTTATGTCTTGCTGTTTAATTGCTGCACGCATTTATCGCCGGCGCGAAAATTTCCCAGTTGTGGATCACTGAAGCAGCAGCCTCGTGTCTGTAGTTGTGAGCCATGTACTTAGGGGGTCATCTCAACATCACGAATGGGCATGAATGTGGGGGCTTTTACTTTTTAATTCGGGAGAAATCTCACCTCCACACTCCATTTTTTGCTCGTAAAAACTGTAACAGTGCCTTGCGAAACTAAGTAAATTCTCATTTAATTAGTATAAAGTATAATTTATATCATTTTGTGTTCAAAACACATTCTCAGACACAGTGTGTATCATTCTGCATTAGAAGGGCTCCAGCCAGATGCCAGGAATGCCCCCAAAGTGACAGAGTGTCTTGATCCAGAACCGGGCAAAGTGATCCATTTCTGGCAAATATTTGCAGCACATATAATGTGGCTTCACACTTTAAGTAGAAGGGCTACCCCATCCAGACTTTTTCAGCTAGATAACATCCAAATGCCCAATACAACAATACACAATAAAGGACATTCAGTTGCATTACGGCTCCGTATAGCGGGACTTTAAAAAAGGTGATCTGGAACTGGGCAACCGTCTGTACCAGTAGTTAGACCATTCTGCCAGGCATAATCCACTTTGAAGAGCAGTGCAGCTACATGATTACATGTTGCACCCAAACTGGAAAAAATAGAAAGCTGCTCATTAATTACACATATAAATACCATATTAGAAAATGTGTATTACTTGCATGCATTTATAGTTATTTAAAGTCAGACCAGGGTTAGGAAAAAAAATCATGATTTTCTTTAAAAAATAATCGAAATATTTTATTTGATCAGATTTTTTAGAGTTCTGATTTACTTTAATGTGTGAATTGAACACAAAAGGGAGATTACTTTGTATACTCCACAGAAAATGACATTACTTTTGCTCAGTACCTGGTCATGTTTTTGTTCTATTAAATTTTTACAGGTTATTAATAAAAAGTTGAACAATTTACTTACCCAGCAATTTACTTAGCCGAAAAATGTAGCGTACCCACAATGCACCGCAGAACCCGGGTCGTGCGTGATGTCACAGGTGCGACATAAGCGTCATCATGCGTCGCGGAAACAACGCAATGGAGGGAGTGGATGAGGTTGTTTTACTTGTTCTTTTTTGTGGTTTTATCAACATTCAGATGTTAGAAAAGAGACGAAGAGATCTGGAGGAGAAAACGGTGAACTTCAGAAGGAAAGTTGCTATCTTCAGAAAGAGAAGAGCAGAACGAAGGAGGCGAATTTTAGTGAAGATCGCGGAGCTGGACGACAAAACGGACGCATATGTTCAAAGCCGGACAGCTGCCAGACTGGTAGGACTCATTTATCCACCAACACGACGCACATGATGGTGTCCGTGCCGATAAGTCGTCTTTGTTTTCCAGATTTGTTGCTGCCGAAGACGTCCGGTTTTTCCTTATGGGTGGTTTTGCGGTCCGTCAGCAGAATGGATGGAGACACTCTGAAGCCTAACATCATAATGTCCCACAATGCATTTCTGTCATCGTCTGTGGCGTAAAGTCGACAGAAGACCGCGTGGAACTGACGGCGCTGACCTGTTGTTGTGTTCGACATAAACACTACGGAGCCGCCAGAGGGCGATGTCGAGCATGCTGCTGAGGCTGAAGTAGTCGAGGCTGAACCTTGGAGTCAGGTCCGAAAGTATTTGGGCACTGACAATTTTTACACTTTTGTCTTTGAATACCACCACATTAGTGTTGACATGAAACAACCAAGATGTGCATGTAGTGTACACTTACAGCTATAATTCAAGGGGTTTACCAAAAAATATCACATTAACCGGTTAGGAATTGCAGCCATTTATGTTTACTGCCTCTCTCCTGTGGAGTGGCAAAGAGGAGTTTATTAAACAGATGTGAATTTCAGATATAGTTGACCAGTTTTGCCATATGGTAAACTCAATTCGATATGTAATTTCTTTTCCATGTATGAAAATCGTTGAAGCTGTTGGTGCATCAAAGTTTGCACAATGCACAGTTTTTCCAGTCACAGCCACAGGGAAGTATAGTGGAGCAGATTTGGGAAACAATTTGTTTTTTTATTGCCAAACAATGTGTGCGCAAAATTTGGTGCTTTCATCGTAAAACACATGATCATAGTAATATTTTATGCTATTACAACTCCATCAGAGTTGTCTAGATGGCTTCCCTCACTAGTCTCCTTGCGTGGTCACTCAGTTTTTGAGAATTGCCTACTCGAGACAGATTTACTGTACAGTACCATACAGTCTGTATTTCTTAGTGATTGCTGTAAATTAAATCCAAGACATTTTCAGTGATTTTTGGAGTGTTTATGGTGCCACTGCCAACCCTCGACCTGTTTAAAGAAAACGTGCTGGAAACATGATTTGTATTGAAAACAATCCTTATATATAGTTTGTCTTATTATTTATGGGCTCTGAAAATGGAGAGAGTGTGTAGAAATGGCTGTGATTTGGTAAGTGTGATTATTTTTGTTAAAACCTTCAAAATAAATCAACATCTACACTACAAATACATCTTGTTTCTTTTCAACTCCATTGTGGTGATGCACAGAGGGAAAAACTACAAAGCTAACTGTCCCAATACCTATTGACCGAACTTCTTCGATTTCAGCTCTGTCCGAGTGATGTCACAAACCAATCTGATTACCATTATGAAGGCTTTTTGACTTATTTATACTCTTGAGAAGACAAGCAGGGATACATCAGAACATCCACTCTCATCCTGTCACGGGGGAGTGGGGTCATTCCCAGTGTGCCTGCCACAGCCAATGGACCACCATAGTCTTGAAGGTTCAACTTTACTGGGAATGGGTGACTAGAACACCATGTTTGTGCCAACAGACAAATAACCAGTTCAGGTGCCAATATTAATCCCAGCATTTGTTTTCAGCTTTACAAGTGACATTAACATCATAGATACTGTGGCCAAATGGATTTTCAATCTTCATATCTTTGTGCTTTTTTATCTTTCTCTTTCTTGCCAGTTTTGGTTTTAGTTGTTTTATTAGAATATTCAGTTATTTGTTTTATTAGAATATTGAGTTATTTCTTTGCTGCTTGCTGTATCAGCAACCCCCCCCCCCAAGTGGTCCAGTCAATCTGTTATACAGCAGAAATGAACTGCTGATCTGATGCATCATCATTACATGATTTAACATTTCATAAACTGTCAAGAGCTCTAAATTTCAGTCATGGCTCATGTCATAGTAATTTAATAGTGATGAATCACCTGTACCTAATTATCCTGCTGAGCACCACAAGGCAGAAATTGATAGAAATTGTGAAAGTCAGACACAAATAACTGCATGTCAGAGGTGTCACTCCCAGTAGAACTCGTTCAACCGCTGTCTAAGCTGTGACGTGTATTCTTTGTAATTGTATACGTACAAATGTAGACAGTTCATCAGAGCCCATGATGAGGATCTGGACAACACTACAACACACCCAAGTATTCAATGAAAAGTAATATAAAATATCACATATGCAAAGCTGAAACCAAAGATTGTGAAACCAGTACAGATCTGCTGCAGTGACCCTGGACAACGAGGCAGCCGAAAGACAAACAATACTGAATGCTTAATAATCTGCACAGTGACTACAAAAATACACTTGTACCATGTAAATAAGTGCAATCAAGTCTTGCATTTAATAGAGCAATAAAATGTTTTAAGATTTTTTTCAGTGACTGTCTGTATGTTGACTTTTTTTAAACACGTTTTTAGCCTGTAATTGCTGGAGGTGACAAAAGGAACATGGAGAAACAGAAATACTACAGATGATCAATCCATACTTTTTCTATACCAGCTTACTCCAATTAAGGGTCATGGGGGCTGGAGCCTATGCCAGCAGTCATAGGGCGAGAGGCGGGGTACACCCTGGACAGGACACCAGTCTATTACAAATGAGGTACACTGATACAATCTCATGACACCGGCACAGGCTGGAGGCTCAAAACTAAATACAAAGACAAGCTTGACTGTCACTAACTAAACCTGTCAGTGCTGTTACTGGTATAAGATGCTGGTTTTACTGGTGCAGTGAAACCATTTTATTGAGGGTTTAAACCCCAGCTGCATTTTAAAAGTGTTCAATTAATTTATTTATTTCAACCTAACAGGTCACGTCTGATAGCATGCACAGGTGAAACATGTTACCGCATCCACCACACTATGGAACTGCCTTGAAAAACAACCACCCAGGCAGACCAACAGTCCATCCCCATGTCTCAAAAGTAACCATCTATCTGCTGCAGCCAGGTGATACATGGGCATCCCCATGACCATCTCGCACTGCTGGGTCCTCAATGTTAAAGCACCGACATGCCGGATCATGCCAAGAGAAATGTGGCCAAAGTGTCATAGTTGGTGTTCCCTTACAATGCATTAGTATGCTTCGAGTCCCCCCCAAGTCAGTGCTTCCCAAAGTGGGGGGCATGGCAGTGGAGATGAATGTGGTTGTTGCTGTAGGATTTTTATGTATGCTTCAGCTACAATGCTTTATAAATCCTACATTAAGCAAATGACAGTTAAAATAATTTGAAATATCTAAAACGTTTGGTAACCACTGCCCTAAATAACAAGAATGTTTTGACACAAAGTTAACATAGTCCCTAAGAATGCTCCAAAGAGACCAAGAACCAGACATCCAGGCTTAGCCTTAGTTCACTTATTAGCACCAAAGTCTCACAACCATACAGTAAGACGGGACGCACCAGGACCCTAAAGACGATCACAATGTGAACTGGCATACAATAATTCAGATGTCTTCAAAATGAAAACATGATCTGCATTTTTCCCCGTAAGTGCTCTTAACGAAAACATTTTTGTTAGCTGTTTGCAAACTTTGCCGATGCAAATTAATCCAACAGCTTTTAAAAATATTAGCTTAAGTTTAATGGATAAATCTTTGTACTCTGTAGTTCCTGTTTGGACCTTCTATGAAGAAAATTACCATTCCAAGCCCCAGGTGGCACTGGAACATGATGCTCACCCAGCTGTAAAATGTGACCAATTTCAGTTAGGGAGGTACCATGTGCAGAGTAAAGGACCACCCACCCTATGTTATCATGCTGTGCCACAGGATGTGCATGACTCTGCATGTCCCCTCACGAATGAGTATGGGACTTGTCACACCTGTTAAACAGGTTCCAAATGTTTCCATTGTACTTTTGCTTACAGGTGTATCAATTATCCAAGTCTGACCTCAGTGTTTAAGGAAACAGTAATAAGGTTAAGGTAATCACAGTAATTTTAAACGTTGAAAGCTTTAGAGAGCTAAAAGACAATCTTGTTTTGTCTAGAGAAAGTCACTCAAGCTTTTAAACTACGGTATATTACTGCAAACTCAGAATCTGCACTTAAAACTGCATCTGAGATTCTCTCAATACCATTGCCACGGTATGGAAATGACCACTAGGGCCACTGTATGTAGTTTATATTGGATATATTCAATTGCACAGCAAACAAGAACTATGTAACATAGTAAACTGCCTACATGTCTAGCTCTGGTTATGATCCTGATGCAACATTTTTTGGGCATTCACAGTTGAGGGATGCAGCACTCCTCCCCAAGGGTCTTGTTGGTCTAGTGAGTCCACACCTCAAGAGGGCAAAACCGTGAAAATGGAATGATGGCCATGGCAAATAGAAACGCTCAAAAGTACCATTTTCTGTCACAAATAATCCATGACCGAGACCCAAATTTTGGATAGAGCAGATGGACAAAGCCTGTTTAAAATAGGTCTACGTATAATTTAAGTTGGAATGATTGTATATCACACCACATAGTCTTTTACAAGTTTCTGCCAAACCCTGAAGCACACCCAAAAAATATTTCCCAAGTAATTTCACAGAACACTGCAAAAACACCTTATTACAAGGTGTCTGGTAGCCATTAAATATACAATTTAACCCACAAAGTAGGCCACTAGAGGTTAAAAGAACAGTTTTTTCTACCAATATTTTCAAAGCTCTGCATTATAGCATCAGTTTGTTTCCAGAAATTTGTCACAAAAATTTCATAATGTTGAGATTTGTAAATTTTGAGATTAAAAACTGTTTGTTGGCCAAAATGTCATATTTGACTATCTCTCACTGCAAGTGAGATTTAGTCTCCCTCGTTTGACAGGCATTCCAGTGGTACCCAAGGCTCCTTCTAATTATTGCCTCAGGTCACTGCTTAGTGACCAAATTTTCCATACCATAAACTAACACAGAAAATATCAGAAACCTATAGAGTTGAACAGCTGTTCTACAAAAGGTACTGGCACCGCCAAACACCTGTCCATTGACATCAGGACCCAAGAGTAACGCAGATCAGTTATATTACAGCTATTATGCGACATGTTTTATTGACCTTGATTCTACTCTAAGCTGTAGAGGATCCAGAAACTGGACAGTGCCAAACAGGATGCTCACGCACTTGGCCGCCATAATCTCCCTGAGCCTTCAAGAAGCAAAAGGCCACATTCCCTTGAATCAAAAGATGGGTAACTTTTTATGTCAACTAATCTAGCGAACCATAAAATTACAGCAAACGTGACACCAGTTTGATGCAAGTGAAGCTTCTGAAATCAATCAATCAATTTTTTTTATATAGCGCCAAATCACAACAAACAGTTGCCCCAAGGCGCTTTATATTGTAAGGCAAGGCCATACAATAATTATGTAAAACCCCAACGGTCAAAACGACCCCCTGTGAGCAAGCACTTGGCTACAGTGGGAAGGAAAAACTCCCTTTTAACAGGAAGAAACCTCCAGCAGAACCAGGCTCAGGGAGGGGCAGTCTTCTGCTGGGACTGGTTGGGGCTGAGGGAGAGAACCAGGAAAAAGACATGCTGTGGAGGGGAGCAGAGATCGATCACTAATGATTAAATGCAGAGTGGTGCATACAGAGCAAAAAGAGAAAGAAACAGTGCATCATGGGAACCCCCCAGCAGTCTACGTCTATAGCAGCATAACTAAGGGATGGTTCAGGGTCACCTGATCCAGCCCTAACTATAAGCTTTAGCAAAAAGGAAAGTTTTAAGCCTAATCTTAAAAGTAGAGAGGGTGTCTGTCTCCCTGATCTGAATTGGGAGCTGGTTCCACAGGAGAGGAGCCTGAAAGCTGAAGGCTCTGCCTCCTATTCTACTCTTACAAACCCCAGGAACTACAAGTAAGCCTGCAGTCAGAGCAAAGCGCTCTATTGGGGTGATATGGTACTACGAGGTCCCTAAGATGGGACCTGATTATTCAAAACCTTATAAGTAAGAAGAATTTTAAATTCTATTCTAGAATTAAGAGGAAGCCAATGAAGAGAGGCCAATATGGGTGAGATATGCTCTCCTAGTCCCCGTCAGTACTCTAGCTGCAGCATTTTTAATTAACTGAAGGCTTTTTAGGGAACTTTTAGGACAACCTGATAATAGTGAATTACAATAGTCCAGCCTAGAGGAAATAAATGCATGAATTAGTTTTTCAGCATCACTCTGAGACAAGACCTTTCTGATTTTAGAGATATTGCGTAAATGCAAAAAAGCAGTCCTACATATTTGTTTAATATGCGCTTTGAATGACATATCCTGATCAAAAATGACTCCAAGATTTCTCACAGTATTACTAGAGGTCAGGGTAATGCCATCCAGAGTAAGGATCTAGTTAGACACCATGTTTCTAAGATTTGTGGGGCCAAGTACAATAACTTCAGTTTTATCTGAGTTTAAAAGCAGGAAATTAGAGGTCATCCATGTCTTTAGCTCTCGAGACGAAATGCCTTTAAAACAGAGTTACAAGCCAACAGTTCTTTTACTTTCATAAAGACTGAATTTATTACAGGACATCTGAACTGTTTCTGTACACCGTACATGTGATTTCTGAAACAAATTGGAGGATTTGTTTACATCAGTCACCTCCAAGCAGACGATAATAAGCCACAGGATAACGGAGCTCTTTGGCTACATCAGTCTGAACCTCCAACTGGGTCCGCTCCTCTTCTGATAAAGTATCAGTCTGCATTTCTTCACAGATTAGGCCGAACCACTATTTACCACTTTTTTCCCAGTTTTGTAAAGTTTAAAAAAAAAAAAAAAAAATCAAATTACCCATGGTTCCAATGCAGTCCGAAAAGGGGAAAAACATTAACACACAGACAGTCATCAGATAAAAAATAATTTAAGAGTTCCTCTTTTATATAAAAAATGTGCAAAGCTGCCAGTGCAAGACAAAAAAAAAAGAAAAAAGAAAAAGAGGATCTCAATAAAGCATCAGTTCACTGGATGCTGGTTCCTCTTGTCCATGACTTGGACAAGCCGGTCAAGGACACACAGAAATCCCTGATGAAAGGCGCTCCTCTCACGTCTTTCTTCCTCCCACTCGTGCCGTAGAGCGGCAGCCTCTTCTCGTAGTGCTGCGGCCTCCTGGGCGTCATGCTCCAGCATGAGGTGCAGCAGCTGATTTCTCTCCTCCTGGCCTTGTCTCAGCACCTCCACTGTTCTCTGCTCCATGTCCATCATTGCAGCAATAAAGTAATCATCTCTCTTCCTTTTTCCTGCCAAAACAAAGAAATCATGACTTAGTTCATCTGCACAGGCATCAACAATATTAGAGGACAGTGTCATGTTCCATATTTGTAGCATACACACAGACACACATATATAGATGTTTTTTTATTTTTTGGCCTTTCTTCAAAGAATATGAATGATAACACAAAACATTTTTTCCCCACTCATGCTTAGTGGTTGGACGAAGCCATTTATTGCCAAACAGTGTTCACTCTTTTTAAACTCATGACAACAGAAACTACCCAAATGACCCTAATCAAAACCTTACATATTAGGCATGCGAATCTCACCACTGACAATGATTCCATACGCACCTCGATACACTACCAGCGATACAATACATATAGCGATACATGACAATACGATTCACCCCGTTCCCAATTCAATGCAATTTGATGGCGATTCAATTCCACACAATACATAATACTATTAATGATGGGTATCGATAAGATTTTATCGATAGATGCCATTATCAATTCCGTTTATCGATCCCCTTATCAATACCTCGTGAATTTTCTGTGTACTAAAAGTAGGTTTTACAGGTTTTCTATGTCAACAACATTTTATTGAGTCTTAAAGTAAATAAATATGAAATAGGTCACTGGATCCTTGATCTCTGGATATAAATAAAATCTGTATACGTATGATGCATCCTTGATCTCGACAGAAATACAATCTGTAGTTTTTGTCAAAAGCATTTCCTTTCAGATATTAATGACACAAATGTAACTCCACAGACTCTGAGCTGAGCTATTACAGTTGGCTGCGCTGCACGCCAGGATGTAATTCATAAGAAACGGAGGATGTCTCATTTTATTGGGCTGAGCTCCCCACACCGGCTGGCGCTCACGCCAGAGAACCATCGCGTAAAACTTCGATGTGGAACGGAGGACGATTCTCATTTCTTGCCCGCAACATGACAAGAGTCCCAGTTCGTGACTTTAATCCACACAAAACTGACTCACGTTTGACATCTTTAAATGGCTTTGCGAGGGATTAATGAAGACATTGTGGACCTGCCACTGGAATCGAAGCAGAGAACCAGCAAACAGCGGGCCGAAGCACTGCTTCGTTGCTTAAAGCTTCATGCAGACCCACTGCAGTCTGCAATCAAAGTAGAGAAATGATCATTTCCCGATAAAGCACCCTCAAAAACAAGTCGCTCCGGGGTCCAGAACTGAAGAGCCGCTAAGTGAATCGTTAAGCAAAAAGGCTATTGATGTCATCATTTTTACTGTGGTAGAAATGTGCTTTCTGGCTTCCATCCAAGGTGCATTAAATGTGCATTAGAAAAAAAAAAAAAACAAAAAAAAAAAACGATGCAAGCAGGCAGCAACCGATGCAACACAATTCAACCCGTCAAATGAATCAATGCACACTGAATGAATTAATGCACTTGCATCATGTACATTTGTATCTAGATACCGATTTGTGTTGATTAATCTCCACATGCTTATTACATACCCCAGTTCTTAATACCTTGTGTACCCCTTTATCATCAGTATGGTTCTGCCCAAAGAACCAACCTAAGCTTTGCCTCTCACATACAAAATAGTGATTATTAGAGGTGCACCGATCGATTGATCATTATCGGCCGATCACGCCTTGATCTGTGATCAGCAAAATGCGCCGATCACAACAGTGCAGGCAGTAGCGCAGGGAGCACTTGGTCCTGTCATGACACGCCCAGCCAAGAGCATGTGTAGTTTCAAAATGGCTTCGCCGGTCTGGACTTTTTTTGCGGTGTCAAAAATAGACACGAAATTTGCTATTTGCAACACTTGCGACTGGGGATGGGTATCGAGAACCGGTTCCTTTCGGGTATCGTTAAGAAATGATTCGATCCACCGACATCAATAAGCTTTGTGCTTAACGATTCCCTCTGCTTGGTCTAAAAAAGTAAACCGTTACTGACTGCCACAATTTTTTTTTCCTGATTTCTTATAGTGTTTCTTAAAGCCAGAAAGTTGCCATTTGAAATGACTTTAGTTTGTGTCATGTCTGTGATCTGCTTTTTTTCAACAAAATTAAACAACTGAATGAACATCCTCTGATGCCGGTGATTCCATAATTTTTGCCAGGGGTTGTACAATGATTTGCAAATCCTATTCAACCTATATTCAACTTAATACGCCACAAAGACAAGATATTTCATGTTCAAACTGATAAACTTTGTTTTGTGCAAATATTTGCTCATAAGTTAAATTAGTAAGTGCATGCAAGATCAGTTCCTACTTAAAAAATTATGATAATTTTGAAACAAAAATAGGTTAAATATTTAATACTTTTGTTATTCTGCACACGTTATTGACATGATCAACAATGAATAATGCAAATACATAACACAAAAAGTTATGTACAAAGTAAGTTCAAACAAACATATTCAAACAAAAACTGAAATGCAAAAAAGTTGTAAACTAATGGCAATTTTGTCCAGTCTTAGTGGCCATTATTTCAGCCTTAGAATGCATGACATTGCATCAAAATTTAAAAATTTCGGCAGCTGTAGTTCATGTCAACCATGTACGCCTGGGCCAGTAGAATTTTGGTGGGGCCAGTAATTCTCAAAGCTATTGGCCCTGTGAGCAGTGGTCAATGTCTCGCCTTGCAGTGTGTCACTGAAATTGCCAGTGCACAAGAACTGCTATGAGGGAATCGTGTTACCTTTTTGACAAGCAGGAACTCGTATGAAAAAAGGCACAAAAAGCTCCCTAATGAATGCGATGGAAAGGAGCCTTACAAAGGATGCCCAAAAAACTAGATAATTCCAAAGACATGCAAGGTGCACATACAGCAGATGTTATGGCCAGTGCTCTCAAAGTCCAAGTGTAAGAGCCCATCACCTTTGGTAATTTCACAAATCTTCCAGATGTCTATTAAGAATTCAGACAGAAAGTGATGGGAAACCACGTCTCCAATTGAACTGAATGTAATCAGTGAAGACAGTCCTTTACTAGTTCATATGAAATGATTCTGGCTGTTAACAGAAACAAACAGCAACAGGAAGCCATAAAACAAGCAAAGGAGTCATTTCTACTTTCTGTGAGCAGCTTTTCTTGTGAAACAGAAAAGCTGCGGTTCTGATTATTCCACTGACATTCCGAAACTCTATCTTGATACAGTATATAGGAGGCAGATACACTCATAATTCCCTGGGACTTACACACTGTAGAGGAGGGAGGACAATGGATAGTGGTGTTAACCCCAGACACTGCCATATTTGTGCTTTTGAATCATTCTGGGATAACTTTCACCAGAAAGGTCTCTCGGAACTGTGGTTGAAAGCTAGCAGTGGAGATTCAACTAGATATATTCAGATGCTGCACATGCTGGTTCTGACCTTCCTGTAGTAAGAAACTACACCAGCACTGTCAGGACAAAGCCAGCAGCACTCAAAGTAAACCCAGTTCATTACCTTGAAAGCTTTGCTTCATGTAGAAGCCAAACCCTGTGATGATGATATGAGGTCAGAATCCTATTTCCTGCAGGTCGTGAAGGGAACTACTTGCACAGCAATGGATGAGCTCTGGCATTATATTCATCACTATAGTAAAGGTGCCTCTCTGATCAGTTGTCACAACTAGCCATAGCATAAAGGCCCACATTCAAAGAGTATACTATGGAACCTACATCATGACCACAATTGGGTCATTCCTTGTCAATTCAACAGGAATCTGCAGACACGTCTTGGATTTTCATGAAACTTAGTGGAGTGATTGGGACATATGAAAAACAGCCAGAACTCAAATATTTTTGCTAATGGACTCCTAACTGGTCAGATAGGCGCCAACAAACTTTTGACTAATTAGCGTGTAGTCGCAAATTCAAAGAGCTATAACTCAGAAACTATAGGACCCACAGAGTTGGTTCTGGTGTCCTTTTAAAAGGTCTTGCCTAGCTCTACAAGTCTGTGTGTTGCATTTTCTTTTGCACATTTTCAGCTTTTTTTGCCTTCAACCAAACTGGTATCACAACCCTACATGTTTGGTAAGAATACTAACCACAAAAGCTGTAATCATTTTCATATTTTGGCTTCCCTCATCTTAACTAACATGATTTTAAGCTAGAACCCCAAACAAACCCAGTAATGCTGAGCTTAGACATTACATAAAAAAAGTCACATCCCCATTTAGTTATGCAGAAAAGTTAAATTAAGCAGAAAAGTTAAATTTAACATATTTTTATATGGCTCATCAATTAAACTTAGTCAAAACTATAGTAAACTCAGTGTACATATACAGTTCAATCCATAAGTATTTGGCCCCTTAGTATTTCACACATTTTAATTTGTTCATGCCATTTCAAATACAAAAATAAAAATACATTTTCTAAAATTATCCTCTTTAAACTCAAAGCAAATCTCTACAACTTGACATAAATTAATTAAAAATATACAAGCCAAGATGATGGGGGTACATCAGTCATGGGTCACTTTGGTATAACTCTTGTACTAATCAGTTTTATTGCATTTTCTTCAGACAAGTCAGGGGATGGATACATGGACATATTCAAGTCACTGACTATGTCTTGAACTTTATTTAAATTGGTTATGAAGAAATACAAACAGTATGGCGCTCTATGGGAAATCTGTGTGGAGTAGATGGTTCTCAAAAACTGAGTGACTGTGCAAGAAGGAAAACAGTGAGGAAAGCCACCAAGGCACCCAGAAGAAGTTATAGGCTTCTGTGGCTGTGATGGGGGGAAATTGTGCACAGTACATGTTTTGCATTTTGTATCACCAATTATACAGCTTCATGATGAAGAGGTATAAAGGAGGATTTTCCTAAAATGAAGACCTGAAAGTTCAACTACAATTTGCCAGAAGGCACATCTGAGTATTTTCACTGCAGTTTTCATGTCAACCGCTACTCTGAGACATTGTTCACAGCTAAAGAGTGTTAAATAAAAATTGGTGATGATTAATGGTTTTTGTGTTAATTTAAGAACGCTAAAACAGACCAGTCAAATTTGACCTGGAACACTAAAGTAAGACGGGGGGGGTGGACACGGCAGGAGGGTTACATTATATTCCAAATGTTGCTCAAATGGGAATAATTTCTCCATGTACAACACACTTTCCAGTCTGGTGGGCAGCATGGTAGCCAAGTAGTGAGTGCACTTATTTCTAGAGCTCACCTGCCCATTCTCCACGTAATGTGGAGTTGCGCCACAGAGAACATCTGGCGTAAAACTTGTGCCAAATCAACACGCAAATTCATATCAATCTGATTACCCAAGTGGTAGGGACGTGGACAAAGTAGACCAGTGCCTCAATTAGGTTCTGCACCTGATTTCTTGTTCTGCTTCGCCAAATTCACTTAAATTGTACCGGAAGGAAGAATAGGGATTAAAATCAATATATAGGGAATAAAGAGTACCATATTTTCCACACCATAAGGCGCACCTAAAAGCCTTAAATTTTCACAAAAATCGGCCGTGCGCCCTATAATCCGGTGCGCCTTATGTGCGCACTGAATTCCAAAATCTGTAAAAACGACCGACGTTGCCTTTGACCGTCGGAATATCGGACCATTTCCCGCTGACACAAGGACGTAATACGTAAAGTACGTACACTAGCAGTGTAGAGTACGTACCCTGGCAGCGATAAACCAATCGGAGAACATTACGTAATACGTAAAGTACGTACGCTGCCAGTGATAAACCAATCAGAGAAGAGTCCGTGAGTCCGTGGTACGTACACTTACCTCCGCCACTCCTCCGGTAGTTACCGTATACTACCGGTATCCTGCAAAACAACATTTGTTCGTCTAAGGACCCCGAAAATGGCGCCAGCGAAGAGACATGCTTACGAGGCACAATTCAAACTGCAGGCTATCAGTTACGCGGTTGTTCATGGGAGTAGAGCAGCTGCGAGAGGAAACAAGAAAATGAACTGCGCCAAGTTAAAAAGACCAAACGGAGTTTCCGCAAAAACAAAGCGAGGTGGCCACAGCTAGAAGACCAACTGACCAATCCAGACACAGAAGATGAAGACTTTGATGGATTTGTGACAGAACCATAATAAAATAATGTGAGTACCATATTGTTAAATACCGGTAGTTCAAAGTTGTTAAAAAGTTCAAATAAACTCACCGTTTTGCTTCCGTGATCTTTTTTTTGTAGACTATATGTTTTAGCGTGCACCTTTTGTAAGGGTTAAGTACCCGCTAATTGAGGCCGCACCTTATAATCCGGTGCGCCTTTTGTAAGGGTTAAGTACCCGCTAATTAAGGGCACGCCTTATAACCGCTGCACCGTATGGTGCAGAAAATACGGTAAGCATTTCTCTTCATTTTTGTGAATTTCAGAATGATCGGCCATTTCACAAAGATTCTGGTTGAATCGCCAAAATCCAGATTAAGGCAGGAAAACAAGCTCGATTCCCAGCACAAAAACGCCAACAACTTCCTTAATATTTAAGATAATCACATTATTCTGCTGTCATTTTAAAGGATTTTCATGTTCTTTCTGAATCCACAGTCAGATTTTATATTGGTATGGGATAGAATTTTTATACACCGTCCTTACAAGTGGAAAAGAGAGAAGCCTAATGCCGCGTTCACACCGGACTCCACGCGAGCGGTGGCGGCAAGAGGTTGCCATGTAATCCCTATGGAAGGATGCGTTATGGATCCACAAAAGTCCAAGCCACACAATGCGACGTGATGGACATGAATAAAGCGATTTTTAGCAATTGGCACGTTTGTGGCACGATATCGCGTTGCATCACGTCGCCCTCTTCCCAAGTTGAAAAATCTGAACTTTTCATCTTGTCGCACCGCGATGACCAATCAGGGACTGGATATGTAGTAACGTGGAGATGTCTGGAGTTTATACTTGATGTGGACATGTCTTGTCTCTGGCAATCAGCCTGTGAGCGGGACTTATGTCCCTTTTGTCCTTTATTTCACACAATTATGACAGAGTTTGAGGGGAGAGCGATGAACTGCAGCAGCAGCAGACAGTTTTTTTTTTCCACATGTGCTCGCGCGAACAAATCGTCCATGAAGATAATGTTATTAACTACACAGATGTATAATAAAAGAAATGGGAACTGGTTATAACACAATGATGACAGAGTTGGAGGGGAGAGCGAGGAACTGCAGCAGCAGCCAGTTTTTTTTCTTTGCTCACATGTGCGCGCGCGAACGGGACAGGAGGTCCCCAATCTGGGTCCTGGGAGAGGTGGAAGTATTGCTGAAAGCGCGCGTCATCCAGACGCAGCTCCTGCAGCAAATGATGAATTTGTGGCATCGCATGGCATCCGGTGTGAATGCGGCTCAAGCAGAAGGACAGACCACGCAATGGTGGCACGTCCAGTGCCAGGCGAGGGACGCAAATTCTTGGCGTCGCATGGCGTCCAGTGTGAACGCGGCATACGGACTTGCTTTTTTCTGTGATATACCCACTAACTAGTAAAAGCTTTGCTGCATTACATAAATAATGAGAAAGTAAGAAATGAAAATATTTTTAGTTTTAACACCGTAAGTAAGTCCCTCGGCTGCTCCCTTGTTCTTGCACTCAGGGTCGCCACAGCAAATCCAAGGTGGATCTGTATGTTGAATTGGCACAGGTTTTACGCCGGATGCCCTTCCTGACCCAACTCCACATTACATGGAGAAATGTGGCAGGGGTGGTATTTGAACCGAAACAATTATTTTGGGATGTGTGGCCCAGCAAGTGTGGGTTAATCCTTTGCCACTGACGTTCTTAATATCTAACACGGATTGATTCTGTGATGTCAAAAACAAACAGAAGCAAGCACGGTTAAAAAGTTTGCCGAAATGTACGTATAATCACCACGAAATTAACACTCCAGTTTTACTGGATGTTTTGGCTGTCAGCAGCATAACGTGCATATATAGCCCTTTAGTTGCCATTGATTAGATGTTTTTGTGACGGTGTGGTGCAGACTGAGGCCTGCTCACCTCTCAGGTGTTTGCGCACATGAGGGGAGGCGGTGGACGGAAAAGACGCCGCTGAGCTGGAGGGACGCGGGGCTGGAAGGCCGAGGGACTGGAAGAGCCGAGGGGCTGCACCACGCTCGGAGGCATCAGGATGATGGGTTTTTCATCTGAAAAGTCGCACGTTTCAAACCACAACACAAAACATTTAAAACGTTAGAAACACTTTTTTCCGGTCTTTTTTCCTAATAAAGAAACATAAAGGGACGCTGGCTATGAGGAAGTTGCTCTTTGTTAGCTGGCTAGCTTAGCAAGGTGTTAGCTGACTAGCTAAGCGTCGACAGAAGGCCGAGTTTTGTTGTAAATGGTACAAATTCAGAGTAAATAAACAGAAACCATACCTTCTGGTGGCAGTTCTTCTGTCTGCGGGATCATGCTGTTTTCTGTTTCGTAGAAATGAACAGAAGAGTCTCTGACGCCTACAATCCCGCAGTACTCCGGTCGGTGTCCCAGAATCGCGTCCATCGCGGCGAACCATTTGCCGCTCCGTCGGTCGGAACCGCTGCGATTATTGTGGTCTTTGACCTTTTGTAGTCTTGCTTCATTTTCTTAATCTTTTCACGGCATTGCTTAGCGTTATGGTTGATTCCGAGTTCAGACAAGCGCTTCGAGATCTTCTGGTATACTTTTTCTTTTCGAGTCGACGACTCAAAGTCCCCCTGGATCTCTTCGTCTGCGTAAATCGAAAGAAATGCCCGGACCTCCTCATCAGTCCACAATTTTGTGCAGCTTTCCATATTCTTTAGACTAAGAAAAACTCCGACGTTAACGATTAGTTTTTGTATTAAAGACAGCAGGAAGCTGGTGTCTGACTGAACAGCAGACTGCAACAGCTCAGCACATGTTGCCAGGTCAACGTGAATAAAACAAGCAACATGTCTGTGAAAAACGTATGAAGTATCGTATTAAGTATCCAACTGGGATTGCATGACTTTAACTCTATCACTTGACGCTTCATTAAGTGTAAATTTATGTATTATAATCAACATGTTGATTGATTCAGTTCAAGATGACAAACATATTATCTTGATGCAGAAATAAACTGAAATTGCACAACCAAAGTTAGTCCTGTAATATGTGTATGTTGCAGACATGAACGAGTGAAGCTCTTTAGTATCGCACCATGTCATTTAGGTCCTTCAGACTTTTTGAACAGTAAAGCATTTTTTTATGTAGATGTAAATTAATATTCAAAGTTTTCAGCTAGTTGACAGTAGGGCTGTACAATATGGCCAAATTATCATGTCAATATTGTCATATCAATATGATAAACGATATGACTGATTTCACACAAAGTACAGCAACAGTGAAAATTAAACATTCAGAACAGTAATAATACCACACTCATGTTGCACTCATCATAAGGTTAGGATACAGTGCCCTCCAAAAGTATTGGAACACAAAAAATATAAAGAATAAAAATTTCTAAAATGATCTTCCTAAAAATCTCAAACTTGATAACACCTCCACCCACCCATCCATTTTCTTCCGCTTTATCCGGAGTCGGGTCGCAGGGGCAGCAGTTCAAGCAAAGCCGCCCAGACCTCCCGATCCACACACACCTCCCCCAGCTCCTCCGGGGGAACTCCAAGGCGTTCCCAAGCCAGCCGAGAGATGTAGTCCCTCCAGCGTGTCCTGGGTCTTCCCCGGGGCCTCCTCCCAGTGGGACGAGCCCGGAACACCTCTCCAGTGAGGCGTCCAGGGGGCATCTGGAAAAGATGCCCGAGCCACCTCAACTGACTCCTTTCGACGTGGAGGAGCAGCGGCTCGACTCCGAGCTCCTCCCAAGTGACCGAGCTCCTCACCCTATCTCTAAGGGAGCGCCCAGCCACCCTGTGGAGGAAACACATCTCGGCCGCTTGTACTCGCTATCTCGTTCTTTCGGTCATGAGCCAAATCTGATAACACCTGTAAATGATAATCAGTTTTATTGCCAGTTTTCTTCAGGACAAGTCAGGGGATGGAAACATGAACATTTCCAAGTCACTGAATATGTCTTGGACTTTATTTACGTCAATTATGAATAAATACAAGTTTCTTTCACCAAAACATCAAATCTAGGCTTTCATCTCAGATGTACTTTCTGGCAAATTGTAGTTGAATGTTCAGGTCTTCTTTTTAAGAAAATCCTCCTCTACACCACTTCATCAGGAAGCTGGATTTTATATTTTTAATTAATTTATATCAAGTTGTAGAGCTTTGCTTTCAGTTTGAGTTTAAGGAAGATAACTTTAGATTTATTTATCTAAAGTTGTGTCGCTGGTGTGTCACTCAGACAGCAAGACTAAGGTTATTTAAAATAAGTCCTTCAGAGAGCAAAATGAAGAGGTTACACAGGTTTTATACAGAACAGAGGAGGAGTAAATTACTGTATTTCTTTCAGCCTGAGCGTCTTCACGTTATATCTCATGAATCAACAGCTGCCTGGTTTAAAATCACCGGAGAAACACGTATATATAAGCCAACCGGAATTAAAGTTAAAATGCCGCTTTTACCCTGACTGGGGATGTTGTTGGGCGATGGAAGGAGTACTTCAAGGATCTCCTCAATCCCATCGTCACGTCTTCCGAAGAGGAAGCAGAGACTGGGGACTCAGAGGCGGACTCATCCTTTACTCAGGCCGAAGTCACCGAGGTGGTTAGAAAGCTCCTCAGTGGCAAGGCTCCTGGGGTGGATGAAATCTGTCCTGAGTACCTTAAGTCTCTGGATGTTGTGGGACTGTCTTGGCTGACACGCCTCTGTAACATCGCGTGGCGATCGGGGACAGTGCCTCTGGATTGGCAGACTGGGTGGTGGTCCCTCTGTTTAAGAAGGGGGACCGGAGGGTGTGTTTCAACTATAGGGGGATCAAACTCCTCAGCCTCCCCGGTAAGGTCTATTCCAGAGTACTGGAGAGGAGAAATTCGAGCGATGGTCGAACCTCGGGTTCAGGAGGAGCAGTGTGGTTTTCGTCCTTGTCACGACACACTGGACCAGCTCTACACGCTCCATCGGGTGCTCGAGGGTCATGGGAGTTCGCCCAACCAGTCCACATGTGTTTTGTGGATCTGGAGAAGGCGTTCGACCGTGTCCCTCGGGGCACCCTGTGGGGAGTGCTCCGGGAGTACGGGGTCCGGGGTCCTTTGCTAAGGGCTACCCGGTCCCTGTACGACCGCAGCAGGAGCTTGGTTCGTATTGCCAGTAGTAAGTCAAACCTGTTTCCAGTGCACGTTGGCCTCCACCAGGGCTGCCGTTTGTCACCAGTTCTGTTCATTATTTTTATGGACAGAATTTCTAGGCGCAGCCAGGGTGTAGAGGGGGTCTGGTTTGGGAACCACAGAATCTCGTCTCTGCTGTTTGCGGACGATGTGGTTCTGTTGGCTTCGTCAAATCAGGACCTTCAGCGTGCACTGGGGAGGTTTGCAGCAGAGTGTGAAGCGTCCGGGATGAAGCTCAGCACCTCCAAATCCGAGGCCATGGTTCTCGACCAGAAAAAGGTGCTTTGCCCTCTTCAGGTTGGTGGAGTGTCCTTGCCTCAAGTGGAGGAGTTTAAGTATCTCGGGGTCTTGTTCACGAGTGAGGGAAGGCTGGAGCGTGAGATCAATAGACGGATCGGTGCAGCATCTGCAGTGATGCAGTCGCTGTATCGGACCACCATGGTGAAGAGAGAGCTGAGAAGGGGGGCAAAGCTCTCGATTTACCGATCGATCTATGTTCCGATCCTCACCTATGGTCATGAGATTTGGCTCATGACCGAAAGAACGAGATCGCGAGTACAAGCGGCCGAGATGAGTTTCCTTCGCAGGGTCGCTGGGCGCTCCCTTAGAGATAGGGTAAGGAGCTCGGTCACTCAGGAGGAGCTCGGAGTCGAGCCGCTGCTCCTCCACGTCGAAAGGAGTCAGTTGAGGTGGCTCGGGCATCTTTCCGGATGCCCCCTGGACGCCTCGCTGGAGAGGTGTTCCGGGCTCGTCCCACTGGGAGGAGGCCCCGGGGAAGACCTAGGACACGCTGGAGGGACTACATCTCTCGGCTGGCTTGGAACACCTGGGGTTCCCCCGGAGGAGCTGGGGGAGGTGTGTGTGGATCGGGAGGTCTGGGCGGCTTTGCTTGATCTGCTGCCCCCGCGACCCAACTCCGGATAAAGCAGAGGAAAATGGATGGATGGATGGATGCCGCTTTTAGCAACCTGGACCTCATTCTGGCATAGAATAGGTTGTTTACTCACCAATATAACTTTGGTGTCATTATTAGTCCATGGTTCAAAGGACATGTTCAGTTCAACTCTGAATCAAAATTTTTCTTCTTCTACTAAGGTGGACTAGAACGTTTTGTGGTACACAGCACCAACTACTGTACAGGCGGAACCTAGCAGTCAATATACGTCACTGATTTCAAAATGCAGATGTTTTCAACCAGACGTTGCAGTGCCATGACATGGCAATCATCTCTGTCCCATCAGATTTCAGGGGAGTCCAGTGCAACCCTGGCCTCCGCTCTAGCTCCACCCATGTCAGGAAGTGTTCAACATTTGACATTTCCTGTTTCACTGTGGACTCAAATTTGGCATTTTCCTATTTCAATCTCAACTTGCCACTCAATTCCCATGATATTCAACGAGATCTCATCTTGTGGGATCCAGGAAGTGTTCAACATTTGACATTTTCTGTTTCATTGTGGACTCAAAATTTGGTACTTCCTGTTTCAGTGTGAACTTGCCACTGAGTTCCTGCGAGATTCCACAAGCTCTCGTTTGTTTGAATTTTAAAAGGTCACATGCATATCAACGTCACTGCATGGCCACAGAGTTATGGAGCTGAAGAAGCACAAAACAGGTTTTAGGATTAAGGTACCACACTGCAGCGGACTTAGAAAAACGAGTGACTCAACTAAATGTAATTCTTTTTAATGCACATAATGCCCAGCACTCATTTCAGGCAGGAGTTTATTTTTTCAGACGAAGTTTGACCCAGTCATTAAATGACTCAGGTCCTGATTCAAAGTCGGCGTTTAAATCAAGGAAATATGTAAGACTAGTTGGTGGATTCCCCGTAGACTGTTCGGTGCATCTTGACTGTAACTTCTCCATTATAAACAGATAACTGATTTTGTCCATTTTATACATATAATGGATTTAGATTATAATGGACAAAATTCGCTGTTCCACCTGAATTGATTATATGCAAGTTTTACTGTACAAATTCGCTTGAAATAAGCAAACCTGGCAACACAGTTTTCAAGGAGTTACAAACACCACCCAGCAGCTCCTGTTGCAGTGGAGAAACCCTCAACCTCATCCTGAACAGACACTAAAAAAAAGGAACTCAATGAACCAATAGTTTGGTCCTGTGGGGCAAATGTCATAGGCCCCAAAGCAAGAGCGACATCTTGACAGTGTGAAGTGCATTCTCTTCATCTTTTCTTTGTCAACTGTAACTTTTAAAATAAATTAAGTTCACAAAATGTGAATTATTTTGAAAATTAGTTTTAACTAAGTAGCTCCTAAGATACAGTTGTATGCAAAAGTTTTGGCACCCCTGATAATTTCATGATTTTCCTTTATAAATCATTGGTTTGTCTCAGTTTCAGTTAATATATCATATAGCAGACGAACACAGATATCTGAGAAGTAAAATTAAGTTTCTAGTATTTACAGAAAGTGTGCAATAATTATTTAAACAAAATTGGGCAGGTGGATAAATTTGGGCACCCTCGTCATTTATTGATTCGAATACATGTAGCACTACTGGAACACAAAATTGGTTTGGTAAGTCTCACTGACCCTTGACCTCCTTACACAGGTGAATCCCAATCATGAGAAATGGTATTAAGGTGGCCATTTGCAAATGTTTCCCCTTCTTTGCATCTCTTCTATGAGTGGCAACGTGGGAGCCTCTAAACAACTCTCAAATGACCTGAAAACAAAGATTGTTCAACATCATGGTTAGGGGAAGGATACAAAAAACTATTGCAGAGATTCCAGCTGTCAGTTTCCACTATGAGGAACATAGTGAGGAAATGGAAGACTACAGGCCAGCGGTGGGCACAGTTCCGATAATCCGCTAATTATCTAAGATAATGTTTTCATTATCGGATTATCTTTTCAGATAATTATCGGACTAATTATTTTCGAATAAATTTTGTCTGATAATTTTAGACCATTAACGTGGTAAACAAAGCTGAACAGCTACAAACACTTAGAAAATTTAAAATCATTTGAACACCTACCTGTTAAATGTTTTGTAGCAGACGTGCAGTTCTACCCTCTGCAAACAGAGGAGAGCTGCTTCTAGAAGAAATCAATCAATCAATCAATTTTTTATATAGCGCCAAATCACAACAAACAGTTGCCCCAAGGCACTTATATTGTAAGGCAAGGCCATACAATAATTATGTAAAACCCCAACGGTCAAAACGACCCCCTGTGAGCAAGCACTTGGCTACAGTGGGAAGGAAAAACTCCCTCTTAACAGGAAGAAACCTCCAGCAGAACCAGGCCCAGGGAGGGGCAGTCTTCTGCTGGGACTGGTTGGGGGCTGAGGGAGAGAACCAGGAAAAAGACATGCTGTGGAGGGGAGCAGAGATCGATCACTAATGATTAAATGTAGAGTGGGTGCATACACAGCAAAAAGAGAAAGAAACAGTGCATCATGGGAACCCCCAGCAGTCTACGTCTATAGCAGCATAACTAAGGGATGGTTCAGGGTCACCTGATCCAGCCCTAACTATAAGCTTTAGCAAAAAGGAAAGTTTTAAGCCTAATCTTAAAGTAGAGAGGGTGTCTGTCTCCCTGATCTGAATTGGGAGCTGGTTCCACAGGAGAGGAGCCTGAAAGCTGAAGGCTCTGCCTCCCATTCTACTCTTACCAAACCCTAGGAACTACAAGTAAGCCTGCAGTCTGAGAGCGAAGCGCTCTATTGGGGTGATATGGTACTACGAGGTCCCTAAGATAAGATGGGACCTGATTATTCAAAACCTTATAAGTAAGAAGAAGAATTTTAAATTATATTCTAGAATTAACAGGAAGCCAATGAAGAGAGGCCAATATGGGTGAGATATGCTCTCTCCTTCTAGTCCCCATCAGTACTCTAGCTGCAGCATTTTGAATTAACTGAAGGCTTTTTAGGGAACTTTTAGGACAACCTGATAATAATGAATTACAATAGTCCAGCCTAGAGGAAATAAATGCATGAATTAGTTTTTCAGCATCACTCTGAGACAAGACCTTTCTGATTTTAGAGATATTGTGTAAATGCAAAAAAGCAGTCCTACATATTTGTTTAATATGCGCTTTGAATGACATATCCTGATCAAAAATGACTCCAAGATTTCTCACAGTATTACTAGAGGTCAGGGTAATGCCATCCAGAGTAAGGATCTGGTTAGACACCATGTTTCTAAGATTTCAATCAATCACTCTATCCTCTGCAGGCAATGGAGAACTGGTCACCAAAAAAAACCCTCATTTCTTTTAACCCATACTGATATGCGGGCAATATCACCCAAGTCATCCAGAGGCATACATGTTTAACTTATGGTTCAAATTTTAAACAAAGTAATTTCAGACAAGTTATTTAAATTACGTCACGTCTGAAGTTTTATAAAGTGAAAATATCAGATATATGTTTTAGTTTTAAAGTAATGCGCTAATTTTTAAGGTTTTAGTGTGGACATGCTGTGTCTAGGTGCACTATGGGTATGATAGGGTAATCTCAGTATGTTCACGACATGAGACATGCATTTGAGACACTCTGATCAGGCTCCACGGACAACAGCATTAAACTCTAGTGCCTAAAACTCTCGTAAATATATTCTCTGGGTTTATAGACGTTGTTATTGTGTTTGCATTTATTAAATTACACGCATCTTAATGTAGCAGACAGACTATTTGGAATTTTGTTTTGGCAAGTTTTTCAAGGTCTCTACTGCCATCTACTGGCCAGTAGTGTTCATGGCAGTATTCGCCCTGAAGCTGGGCTGATAATTTCAATCACTGTACTCGGTTCCAGCTCAAACTGTACGACAGAACTGCATGGTCTAAAAGTTCAGAGTGCACGATTTATGTTCTCTCACACATTGTACATTCAAAACCCACACGTCAGACTCCTGTTTCCAGAAGCAAAACGTAACTCTCGATGGGAGACATCAAAGTTTAAAAACAAAACAAAAAGATATTACAAGACAGGTCTGCGGTGTTTGCACAGGCACAGTGCGAGAGGTGGACATATTTATCTGTAAACACCAACACACAACACACCTCACATTAACGTGTTGGTTTACATAGAATGAATGAGTCAACCAATCAGTGTAGCGGAGGCACATTTTACCCAGAATGCCATCTGTCTGTGTTTGTTATAAACTTGAGAATTAGTGCATAATTCAACATTAAAAGATTATATGTTATATCTTAACTTTGCACAAATGACAGAATTGACATTAATGGAGTTATTCTATCAGTATTCATTTTATTTACACCAACCATAAGTCAGCATTGCTTATTTTCCAAGACCTCTGCCTGATGGCAGCATTGTGACTGAGTAGAGAGATGAGCTTTGTGGCTCCTCTCAGTTGCGTTTGTGCTGGAAGCCATGTAGTAAACTGGAGCTTCCAGCAGGGGGCAGGATGCTCAAAGGCAGAAGTGCTGACTCATTGTTGGGTCTGTCGTTTGCCTTTGATGCTTTTAGAAGTGATTGTGGTGTTAAAACTCAAATCAGCTTGTTAGTAGTTGCAAGTGTACCGGAGACAATACTGGAATTATCGGTTATCTGTAACTTCCAATACATTTTTGGGTGGTTTATCATTTTAACTTTATCAAAGATAACTTTTCAGTTACCTGATTATCTTTTATCGAAGTTAATTTTTTGGTTATCTGTGCCCACCACTGCTACAGGCACAGTACTAGTTAAGGCCCGACGTGGCAGGCCAAGAAATATCTCAGATAAGCTGAAGCGAAGGATGGTGAGAACAGTCATAGTCAACCCACAGACCTGCTCCAAAGACCTACAACATAATCTTGCTGCAGATAGTGTCTCTGTGCATCGTTCAACTATACAGTGCACTTTGCACAAAGAGATGCTGTATGATGCTGTAATGCAGTCGACTGATGTATGCTAAAGCACATTTGGACAAGCCAGCTTAATTTTGGAATAAGGTGCTGTGGACTGATGAAACTAAAATGAGTTATTTGGACATAACAAGGGGTGGTATGCATGGCTGAAAAAGAACACAGCATTCCAAGGAAAAACACTTGCTACCTACAGTAAACCTGGAGGTAGTTCCATCATTGCTGTGTGGCTGTGTGACCAGTGCAGGTCCTGGGAATCTTGTTAAAGTTGAGGGTCACATGGATTCCATTCAATATCAGCAGATTCTTGAGAAGAATGTTCATGAATCAGTGACAAAGCTGAAGTTGCGCCAGGGCTGGATCTTTCAACAAGACAATGACCCTAAACACTGCTCAAACTCTACTAAGGCATTCATGCAGAGGAACAAGTACAACATTCTGAACATTACTGAAAATCTGTGGTGTGATTTAAGCGGGCTGTCCATGCTCAGAAACCAACAAACTTGAGATGTTTTGTAAAGAAGAATGGTCCAAAATACCTTCAACCAGAATCCAGATTCTCATTGGAAGCTATAGGAAGCAGTTAGAGGCTGTTATTTCTGTAAAAGGAGGATCTACCAAATATTGATGTATTTTTCTGTTGGGGTGCCCAATTTATGCACCTGCCTAATTTTGTTTAAAGAATTATTGCACACTTTCTATAATCCTATAAACTTAATTTCACTTCTCAAATATTACTGTTTGTCTGCTATCTGATATAATTTAACTGAAATTTGTGATCCAGACAACCAATGATTTATAAAGAAAAATCATGAAAATTATCAGGGGTGCTCAAACTTTTCCATAAAACTGTACCTGTGAATGTTGGCACAAAAGGAGTGATTGGTTTACTTGCCAGGCTTATGTCAGTGGGAAACTTCATAATATAAAGTTAATAAGAGAGGGAATTTTAAAAACACAGCAGACTGGGGAAGGGAGGAGGGAAGCCTCACTTCTGGTACTAACCTGCAGGGCAGGGACACGCACACAGTTGGATAAATATGGCTTGTTGGTCTCCAACCGAGTGACAAGGCTACCAGCTGGTGTTTGCTGCTTGTCCCTCCGCTCAGGTCCTGCAGGCAGAAAAGACGGGCAAAGACACATGAATTGTGTCAACAGATGAGCTATAATCACAATAATGTAAATTTAAAACAACAACAAAATGAAACTGTGATATGAAAGAAAAGGAAAAGGTGAAAGTACATCACAAAACAAAAGCTCAGCAATGGTGGACAATGTATTCTGCTGAGCATTCACACCTACAGGTGGTAACGGAGGTCTCACATTGCAACACGTAGGCCTGTCACGATAATGGATATATCAACTTATTGTTTGATAAATAAAGATGAACATGATAATTTTTCTGGCATCAATATATTGCTCTTTACATGTGCATTTGTTGTTATAAACATTCCAACGAGTCGTGCTGCTTCTTTTGTCCCTCTCAGCCTGCTGTCTGCTGGAGGAGGGGTTGTGGGCTTAGCCTGCTGTGTGTGAGGCATGACACCACACACACACACACACACACACACACACACACACACACACACACACACACACACACACACACTGAACAGTGTGCCACAGTATGAGTCGAGTGCAGAAAGTTTTGAAGAGTACACAGACTTGGTTTCAAAGCCTAATTCCACAGTGCCAGTGTGGGAACATTTCAGCCTGAAGTCGAGTGAGCGAGGAGAACCCAATGCTAACAAGCCAGTATGTTGACTTTGTCTGTAAACAGAGGTAATGAAAACTGGAAATGCAACCAAGCTGAAAATGCACCTTAAACAGCCGCATCCCAAGTGGGAACAAAAACTGCAGCCGCATATGGAGAGACTCACCCCCAGTTTGCTATGCAGCCATTCATTCATTTTCCATACCCGCTTACTACAATCAAGGGTCATAGGGGGGCTGGAGCCTATCACAACAGGCAGACGGCAAGAGGCGGAGTACACCCTGGACTGGACACTAGTCTGTCACACGGCCACATGTAGACAGGCAAACACATCCACACCTATGGTCAATGTAAAGTTTTCAATTCACCTAACCTGCGTGTCTTTAGAAGTGGGAGGAAGCCGGAGTACCCGGAGGGAACCCACGCAAACACAGCGAGAACATGCAAATGCCACACAGGAAGGCCCAAGCGGGAAGTGATCCCATGACCTTCTTGCTGTGAGACAACAGTACTAACCACTAAGCCACCGTGCAGCTCTGCAGCCATTCAACACAGTTGAAAAACAAGTGTTTGAAGGGGTGTAGTTTTAGTTGTTATATCATATTAATGGCATAAAATGGTCTTAAAATAATCACAACAATAATATCGCAATATTATCGATTATCATGATATCTTCTTAGGCAATATATCGTCCAGCAAAATTTGTTATTGTGACAGGCCTAGCAACGTGTCTGTTTTAACAGTGAACAAATAAGACTACTGTTGAAAAAATGGAAGCCATCATTCTCCAAAAGAGCGATGGAGTCAAAAGGTCACTGGACAGAGGTGTCTGGTGATGCAGATATTTTTGCAGAAACTTACTGTAAGGTTGAGAGACTTGGATGCTAACCAGTGACCGTTGGTGAAGACTGAAGTCAAAGGTTAAGACTTCTTTCGCACTAGGTCTGATTGGAAGATTTTTGAGTAAAGCTGGAATGACTTATTGTCGAATGAACAGTTACACAGGGGGACTTGGGGCTGTTTGTTGTGATTTGGTGCTATATAAATAAAATTGATTTGATTTGACTCAGATAAAGAGTGTCACTTGTGGCCAGCTGTAACACTTTGTCCATGTGGTGCATTTCTCTGGCAATGACCAAGCACACAAGTGCCTTAGTGTTGACGACCACAGTGGTTGGAGAAGACCAAGGGTACCTCAGGGTGTCACCTTGCTGTGGCAGATAGATGGCTACTTTTGAGATGTGGGAATGGATCAATGCACAGATTGTCTAAGTGGTTGACATCCAGGACGTAAAAGAAACTCACCCATTTCTATGGTGTCGTCCTCAGGAACATGTAACACCTCTGGATCACTGGCAAACACACTGGTCGGGTGAATCACTACTCCTTGTTTATTTTTTGTATGAAACACCTGCACCATGGAAAATCACAATATGGAACAAGTTATAGTCATTACCATTTTGTCAAGTGCCTCCATCAAAATTTAAAGGAATGCTGTATTGACCAATACCAACATTCCCTAACATAAACTTTTCACTATACAGATGATGTTTTTAAAGGTATAATGTGCTTTTTATCATGTACTCTGTGTGCCAGAGCTCAAACGTAAGGGATGAGGGGTTCAGCAGCGCACACCGACCTGCTCTGAGTCTTTGCGGGTGGAGTTGTGTTCATCTGGCAGTGCCAGCTGAGGGTAGAGGCCTCGGCACAGCAGCAGCTTGAGCAGACTCTGCTGTCGGGAGGACAAGTCTTGACTCACACTGACCGCCTCCTGCAGCTCTGACATGTTGTGTCGCAACTTGAACTTCACATCCTGTTCACAGCAAACACCAATCACAAATTCTAGAATTATGTCACACATTTCCACATCTGGCTACAAAGCAAAGAAGAAAACAACCTTTTAATAATAAAACAATGGTTAGCAAATAAACAGTATTGATAACTAGTAGCAACCTGACATTTTCTCCTCTGATTGCCATTTAGATTCCTGAACTGGGGTTAGTGACTAATACCTAATACCAGGGGTGGGACAGAACACAAAAGCAACAGTTCGGTTTGGACATCACGTTTTGGTACAGGGGAAGGACAACAAACAACTTTTTTCTTCCTTGGTCTGGTGACTCCTCTGCGCCCCCCCCCCCCCCCCCCCATTCCAGAGGGGGGGGACAGACAGAGAGACAGCGATATATACAAGTGACATGGAATGCATCAGGGAGTTTGTGAGAAACTGCTGTGAATTGTGGTGACAAAAGAAAACAGTGAGCAGTCACACACCTAATAACTGCCAAATAATGCCCCCGTCGTCCAAGCCACCTCTTATGTCAGAGGAAATGCAAAGTTTTGCTATACTGCTGGTTTAAAAGAAGCAGGAGGGTCATGAGTTTCCACTCACATGTTAATGAGTGTGACCAACTACGAGGTATCCTGAAAGAACTAACCTGTGTGAAATTTTGTTCTGCATTAGATTTTTACACTGTGTATTCTGTGTGACTGCAAGCACCAAACCATAACATCATTACCATGACGGTTTGGCACAAATATATGTACTGTTCCACTCCTACCAGATACTTAGATCTGGTGAGCTTTGATGATTTTCTTTTTAATGAATTTCAAATCGATATTCCTTCCTGTTGTCAACTGACTGTGATCATTCATCGATGTGTAAGACTGCAAATGTCACTTAAGTATACAATGAGAATGACATAAATTAATGTCAGGCTTCAGGCTTCTGCAAATCTTCTGTTTTATACTTTGTACTTACCATATGTACACAGTCAGGTCCATAATTATGTGGACCGTGAACATTTTTGCTTCTGTGCATCACCACATTCATTCATTCATTTTCCATACGAGTTTATTCCAATTAAGGATCACCAGGGAGCTGAGACTATCCCAGCAGTCACTGGGTGAGAGGCAGGGTACACCGTGGACAGAACGCCAAGCTATCACAGGGCAGACATATGTAGACAGACAAACAAATACACACTCTCACTCACACCTGCCATCAATTTAAAATGTCCAATTTACCAAACCTGCAAGTCTCTAGAAGTGAGAGGAAGCCAGAGCACCCAGAGGGAACCCACACAAGCATGTGAAGAACATGCAAACTCCACACAGAACGGACCAGGTGGAAAGTGATGCCACCAACATGTCCAAAAAATCTGAACGAGTTACAGACTTCTGTGGTTGTGATTTTAAAAGCCATGCAAAGAAGCTATGCAACTTCTGAATGTTGCATCACCAGTCACAGCTTCATGCTGGAGTGGGCCAAAGAATGATTTTTATACAAGAAAATTGGGCAAATCTAGGCTTAAGTCTCCTATCAAATTCCCTCTGGAAAATGTAGTTGAAATCTTATGTTTTCTTTTTAAAACACATAGTGCACAGCGCTGACTGAAATCCTCGTACTTTTCAACACCACAGGGGGAAAAAAATCAACTGCAACATTTAAAACCATTTGTTTGAAATGGTTGGTGATGTGTTGAGACTCCATTTAGCATACATCATGATGTCTCCCTTTTGATACAGTCCATAAACAAGTTTCAAAAACATTTTAGATAGTCCATGAGCCAGTCATCGATTTTGACCTAATTGGTATCACTGAAGGTGACTAAATAACACTTATAATCCTCAGTGTACCATGGCCTATAGAAAAATGTATGATAGCCATCCAACGGGTGGTAGCTGTAGCCAGGTAGGGGTCAATGAAGAATTACACAGAGGTCAAAATTTAAAATGCTCCAATCATGTTGAAAACTACATCACATTATTTGTCTGATCATAACAATTCCAAAAAATGTAAAGGTTGGACTATCTATGACTGAATGTTCTGAAGTTATGGAGTAAAAACAGCAAAAATGGTGACAAAGGTCAATTTCAGTTTGTACAGGGGTCAAAAGTTAAAGTTGCTCCAATTTCAGTAAAAAATTGTGCAAATTATTGGTTGAAATGAAAGGATTAATAAATGGAATAGTTTTGACTGTGTTGAATGTTTGGTCTCCAAAGTAAAGGTACAAGGTTGACGTCCATTGGATTCTACGACATGTGACATATGTTACCCTGTAACGTGGTAACTAAGCATGACAGATGGTACAAACTATTCCTTATTAGAACTCTATCAACCCAAACAATAATTTGCATAATTTTTACTGATATTGAAACAACTTACTTTTGCCCCCTGTACAAACTGAAACTGACCTTTGTCACCATTTTTGCTGTTTTTACTCCACAACTCCAGAACATTCAGTCATAGATAGTCCAAACTATACTTTTTTGGAATTGTTATGATCAGACAAATAATGTGATATAGTTTTCAACATGACTGGAGCATTTTTAAAGTTTGACCTCTGTGTAATTCTTCATTGACCCCTACCTGGCTACAGCTACCACCCTGGGATGGCTATCATGGCCATGATACACTGAGGCTGGATTCTATTGTCAACATTTTTTTTTTTTGTTTTGGGGGGGGGGGCATAAAATTCAGTGTGTGGAGTTTTTATTTCTTTACTTGTTTTGAAGTTACTTGGTGACCCATATAAGGTTGCTGAAACAGCTAATAAACTACAATGAGTTATACTGTTGGGCAGCAGCATTGTTGCCTCACAGCAAGAAGGTCATGGGCTCACTTCCCACATGGTCCTTTCTGTGTGGAGTTTGCATGTTCTCCCTATGTTTGCGTGGGTTCCCTCCAGGTGATCAGGCCCCCCACCCCCACATGACCCTTGACTGGAGTAAAGGAGAATAGAAAATGAAAGAATGACTTGTACTGAAAACAGTACAAAAGTAAAATCCAAAGTGATAACTTCCTAAAAACTGAAATAAAGTGCAGCTGCTCTTTGATGCAAACTTCCACTCCGCTCAGACTTCACCTGTATGTCCATGCTCTCTCCAGAACCGTCCTTATCTTTCTTGCGCCTGCCTGTGTCCTCTGTGTCTGACCCTGAGGAGAAGTCTCCGTCCTGTCCCTCATCCATCCTCAGGACTTTACGCTTGCTGCCCTCCTGCTGATCGTGGTGTCTCTTCAGCTGATGTAGCTTTCTCCTCTCAGTCAGCCTCTCTCTACGCTGCACACGGTCACCATCAGAAGGAGCACTGTACTCTACTTCCAGCAGACCATGGCTCCTCAGCAACTCCTGTGACGCAGAGGGGAAGAAATATTTTGAAAAATAGCAACGACAGTAAATTTGTTTCATGTGGTAGGTTTCCTTAACCCACCTTGAACTGTCTACGTAGGTTGACCATCTCATAAAGACGCTGCTCCTCCAGCCCTCTTCTCCTGCACCACTTCCTTGAGCCTCCACCTCTCTCTGCCTTCCCCTGATGAGGCCCAAATAAAGTGTTATCATGACATGACACCACAATTACAGAATCTGAAACCTGTTGTTGACATTAAATGCCAACTCTCAGAATAATGTTTTAGAACACTGGCCTCCATCCAGGCATTGAAGGTGTTGAGCAGTGTGAAGGGGTCTCCCTGATTGCTGTGCAGGGGCTGGCGGGCTGTGGTGCAGTCGGGATTGTGCTGTGTGCTGCGGAGAAAGGTGACTGCACACTGAGGGCTGCTGCCACCGTCAACACAGGCTCCACCAGGTTAAATAATGAGCCGAGCACCAGCATCTTCCCTAAGAGGACGTGTAATCACAGATTAAAGCACAAACGTGTCACTGCCAAATAATTACCACTAACAGACCAGACCAAACCTGAACCCATGAGACTCGAACGTTTCCATCTTTTTCCAACAATTTTCCATCATATACCTTTAAGTCGTTATACAGGGTGACCCAAAAAAACTCCAGAACCACAAAAATGGTAATAAATCCTACAAAGTCTGTGTACGATCATTCCCCAAAGTTTCAATTATCTTGGTCATTTTAATTAAAACTCATGTCCTTTCAAAAATTATGCTCCATATGGTATGATTTGTTAGTGAAAGAGGCCTCCAAGCAAAATGTCTTTTCCTTGATTGACCAAAACATGTTGAGGAAGACGACTGGAACAATGGTCTTCCTCAACATTCAACCTTTGTAGGATTTATAACAATTTTTATTGTTTGTTTTTTGGGGTCACACTGTATCTCAACATAGATGTGAACTAGATCAGCAATGGACCCCAAACAACTGACAAAGATTAATCTAAACAGTTTACTGAATTCCATGTGTCCAGCAGAAAGCAAAATGGAATACGGACGAATTGAGGTTGTCGCTGGGATTCGCTCACATTTTTCTACAGTTTGAAAATTTTGACAAAGCGCCAGCTTGCATCTGCAATGCAAGCCTGGATTTGATCTGTTTTGGTGAAAGAAAATCCTTCTCTGCTCTACTCCACTATGAAGCTAAGAGTAGTGATGCAAAATGCAAAGCTTGCACTGTGCACAGTTTCTCCAATCACAGCCGCATAAGCCTGTAACTTCTCCTGGGTTGTCTGGGTGTCTTGGTGGCTTTCCTCACTCTTCTCCTTCTTGCACAGTCACTCAGTTTTTGAGCACTGTCTACTCCATGCAGATTTACCATAAAGTGCCATACTGTTTGTATTTCTTTGTAAATAAACTCCAAGACATATTCAGTGGCAGCTTTACCATCAGAGAGCCTTGTCCAAAACTACCACAAAAGACTCCACGCTGTTGTTGATGTTAAAGGGGGCAACACACTGTATTATGAAAAGGAGCATGTAAACTTTTGATCAGGGTCATTTGGGTAGTTTGTGTTGCCATTATGATTTAAAAAGAGGAAACACAGTTGTTTGACAATAAACGGCTTCACCCAACACTAACCATGAGTGAAAAAGTTTTTGTGTTATCATTCATATTCTCTGGCCAAAATGGCCACAAAAAAAAAAAAAAAAAAAAAAAAAACCCTGAACTTCTGCCAGGGTATGTAAACTTTTGAGCACAACTGTATATCATCACATTTCAATTGGTCATAACCTTAGGTGCTGAGAGACCATGACAAGGTCATTACAGTTTCAAGTCCAACAATTTTGGGCCAATATACATTAAACATGGTGTAAGGGTTGTTAAAATGGTTAAGAGTGATCAAATGTGAAGGCCCCAAGGAACCACATATTACTGGGTCATAATGATCAGTTTGCATTAATCCATGTGAAACTTCTAAGACACGGGTGTTGCACTTAATTATTGTCCCTTCTAGTTAGTTTTTACAGTGCAAAGGGCTCATGGCAGATGTATGTATGCACGCCGAGTGCTCTATTTGTTACTAAATACAGTAGCTTTATGACAGTGAGTTATTTCAGAGGTTTCAGCTAACAATTAAATCACAAAAAGTCATAAGTCTTAAGTGTAAATAACTGTGTGTGTATTTTGAACTGCTATGACACGACTTCAGTGCAGCAGACAGACTCACAGCCAGGCAGTTGTAGGTGAAGAAGCTGGTTACACAGAGGCCACCTTTAAAGGGGTCTGGTTTTGCCTCCACACCTGGAAACAGTGGGATTGGGTTTGGAGCCCCACTAAGAGTCTGATCTGGCTCAGGTACAGGACCAACATACAGGTTCTGGGTCTGTAACGCTGTGAGCCGGCGCAGGCTGTAAGTGACCTATGAGGGAAATCAACAGAAAGGTCATTTAAAAAACACACAATGTGCATTACAGTCACTCAGCATGTGTTGGTATTCTACCCTGCTTATATCCACCGTGTTGGCACAGTAACAATACTCGCGTGGTACATGGAGTGTGTATTTATAGTAGACAACTGCAGGTTAGACTGCAGACAGCAAAACATCACATCAGTACCTCGGTGTAGAGCAGGAAGTGAACCAGGCGGTCGATCAGCTTCTCCATGGCTCTGCGGGACAGTCCCTGGGCCGTCGGTCCTTGTGCCAGACCCTGACCCAGATGGGATTGTATGAGGCGCTCCCACTCAGCCCTAAGGGAGAGGGCTGTTGAAAGCACATTCAGGGCCTCCTCTGCCTCTTTCAGCTCCAGCTCCAACCAGCCATCCACCACCAGACGGGTGCAGTCAGCGTTACTGTCCACGGAGTTTGCGACCAGCAGCAAGGCCTGATGGGAAATGACAGTACTGCATCATGCTAGAAAACAGCTGAATTGGGAATCAGCGACATCTTTATTGATACAGTAATGATACAGTTAAGATTATTTATATTTGGACAGCAGCAAAGACTTTATTTTAGCTGTCTATTATAGTGACAGCACATCACAACTTGAGTTACCCTGCAGGACAACAATGAGGAAAGCCACAGTCCTGCACCAGCTACAGTTCTGAAATCTGATTCCCATCAAATTTAAAGTATCACATGGCCAATGAAAGTAATCTGCTGGACAAACATGGCTGCCAGCGTCTACTACTTAGCGGTGGTGTCTAACACCAGCGTTTCATTACCTTTATAGGACAGCTGTTAATTTCTCCGCCGGTAATGCTGTAGGGCTTGGCCAGCAAAAACATAGATGAGCGAGTCTCATCCGAGCCAGTTTGGGTCGAAGCCCACTCAAAAACAATCAATGCTATCACTTTGTATCTACACCATGCACCTGCTACAGTTCTGAGATCTGATTCCCATCAGATCTCAGAAGTGAAAGTGCACACAGAGCAGCACAGCTGCCATTAAGCAGTCACAAAAGAGCATCAAAAACATTTGTAAATCAAAATAAATATCAGCCTTTTGATAATCAAACATTTAATTTTGAAGAAAATTCTTTGGCTCCAGCTTCTCGGACGTGATGGGTTTTTAAATAACTTTTTCATTAGTGACACTAAGGTGTGTTGTGGTGTTCTTCAGGCAAAACAAATTAACCTGAACCGTCTTGGGTTCTGACAAATCATGATGAGTCTGTACATTTGTATCCTGCATGATTAGTCCTTAAAATGATCTGTACAAAAAGAATACACAACAATGGATGAATCCACCCTTGACATGTAAATGTGAGCCAAGTGTGTTATTTTGGAAATAGACAATGGCATTTTTAAAGATTTAATCATGTCCAAAAGAGTTAAAAAAAAAATATATATAAGACTGAATCACAATATAAGTAAATTCATTCCAGAATGAGTGAAATGTTTTCATTTACTTGAAATATTGTGAAATCCATTTCAAAAATTGCTTTTTTTCTGTTCTTTTAGAGTGACAATGACTTGATTCTCCATAAAAAGCCCAGTGGGGTGGATAACATCATTAGGAGTGATACTGAGAGGCAGGGTGTCCTCTCATTGGATTTTACTTCAGGAACAGAGGCTATAAAAATAAGTATTCCTCGACGGCTCTCTATTTATTCCATCATTACCCATCAAAATACCTGAGAAACAATTTACATCATGGGATAAACTTATTCAAGGTTTGTATGGGATGGTTGAATGCCAAGATTTAAATTAGACAAGCAATTTCCTGTTGTACCAAGGATTATGAGGCAAAAAGGAAACATTTAGAGGAATATGCACAAGGTAGGAAAATTCTGTTCTACTTGAGATAAAGATGAAACAAAAGATTCTTATAAACAGGTAAACACGCTTACTCAATTTACACTAAATTATTATTTAATACCGTACAAAATATAAATCAGAGCAAGAACTCAGACTACTTCACTGGGTAGTATATAAACACTTTAGTCCCAACACTCTTGACCAGAGAGTCAAACCAATGGATACCAGCTAGAATAACACCATTGTGTAGAGTAATAAAAGATTCAAACTAAAGAGTTTCCAAGTAAGTTCTTGTATACAAGGAATTTGATCTGGTGTCATTGGTGCATAAACAAAAATAAAAGAAAATACTTCTGAAGAAGTAATAGGTGCATAAACAACAATAAAAACAAAAGAAAAAAATACTTCTGTAAGAAGTAAGGGAGTGGGCAAAGCTACATTTACTGTGGAATAGATATAGTGGAATGGGGCTGTGCAGGCCTGTAGATAAACAGTACAGGGATGATCAGTCTGTACTTTTGGGGGGGGGGGGGGTGTAAATGGGAGTCGCTGGTTCCAGGAGATGAAACAAAATTATTCATTGTGCAGCCAGGACCACTTCAGATATTTAAAACGACAGAATTAATACAGGAAGGAAATAAGGCCTAAAGTAAACTTGGACAAAATCAGGATAACTGAAACATTACACCAGCAGCTAATGGAGACAAGAGGAAATACAACATTATATGTAAATCAGAAACTGGAAAAAGAACGAGATGTGAATATTTCTGGAGGGGAATGGTTGCATAGATGGAGAATACAACAGTCAATAATATTGCATATTTGGAGAGCATACTGCTGGAAGAATTTAATAAGATTCTTGGTGGGGTATAAATATCTCACTCAGAAATGTGGACTATGACTTTGTCCCAGCTGAATTCAACACACGCAAATCGAAATCATAAACATACCTCCCCCACACCCACCCCAGTGGGCCGAACATGTCAGAATAGTCTATAGAATGGGGGGGGGGGGGGGGGGGGGGGGGTTGGGGGTGTGTTTTAAGACAAACTATTCAAAATATCTCTGGCTGAAATATGATAAAATACTGAGGACCACACAGAGAAATGTGTCAATTGCCCATGGAAAACCCTAATAATACATTATCCCACTGGTCACTATTATGACCAACCATAAAAAAAACACCTTGTCACCTGCTTTTCCATGAAAATAATAAAAAAAAATAACAATGGATCATTTCAAATGGAAACTAATGGCACATGATTTACATATTTTCATGTGTGGGAAAAATTTGGGCTTAAATGGGTTAATTATGTGAAGTAATAATGAGGTGACTGGTAGTAAGATACACTGGGTCACCAGAAACTTTTTCAAGGCATCATTCAGGAAGAAACCAACAGTCTAGGGAAATAAGGCCTGAGCATGTATAATGTAACCAGTTTGTAACAGTTTATTACTAGATTACAGAATTCTAATATCAAAAAGAAACAAAGAAAAACAGATGCTTGCATTTATGTGTTGACATGAAATATAATAACTGCAATATAGAAATGACTATTTATACTGATAAATGTATATCTTGTTTAATCTGGGATTGTGCACATATTCAAATTAAGGTGCAGGAGCCAGCCAAAAACAAATACATAAAAAATATATACGTATATAGCTGCAAGCAGCCATGTGGGGGTCGAGCAGAAATGTCAGCATCGATAAAGTGAATGTTAGTTTGCTCACTACTAGGATAGTAACTTTACTGAAGATGCGATGGTGGGCAACCACTGATAAACTATTCACCTGCAATAACCAAGTACAGCCTAATAGTTATTTTGCAGATATATTTACCACTTTTAAAACATTTATCTCTGCTCAGCTGTCAATCTGCCCTGCTCGAGGATCAGATAATGTTTCAAAACAGACTTCTACTGCTGCTCACCTTCTAGTCAATCACAGGTGAAAAGGGCGGAACCTTCCCCTACCACCCTACGTTTCGCAACACTGACATCAGTTTCTGGTGTGTATGTCGGTTTAACATCTCCTAGTGCTTACTGAAATGCAGTGCCCAAAGTACATACAGGGTACAAAACTGCTGTTAGCTCGTCCAGATCTGGGCTCTCACAGTCCTTACAACTCCTCACAGTTGAAAAGAGAGCCCTAGATACTTTAGCAGCTTCTGTGGAGTTGGTGGAATTAGGCTTCCTGAAATGAGGTTTTACAAAAGCATGTCCTGGCACTGTACATTCTCAAGATTATTTGGAGCAGGTGTCTTCCACACATTGGGTTTCGAAGTGCAAGGGAGGACATTACAGTCACTTGCCCAGTTCCGGATCACTGCTGTAGTATTTGCGCCGTCGTTTCTCGTAATCAGCGTGAATAAGCTAATACTTGGTACCAATGGAAAGATTGATGTTTTGTCTACAAACAACCACAAGCTCGAATGGATCCAGCCATCCTTGTGATCGGCAGAGGAATCAAAACATCCCGTGTCTGTGGTGTGCACGCTTTTCCTCTCTCACTCATTCCTGCAAGTATTAAAGTAACAATCTCTAAAAGGAAGCAAAGTTGAGTTAGCCATTCTGTGTCATTGGTTCTAGAGTGGGAAAATACTTACTTACTTGGGTAGAAAATGTCAGTGTGTTATGTCTTGCTGTTTAATTGCTGCACGCATTTATCGCCGGCGCGAAAATTTCCCAGTTGTGGATCACTGAAGCAGCAGCCTCGTGTCTGTAGTTGTGAGCCATGTACTTAGGGGGTCATCTCAACATCACGAATGGGCATGAATGTGGGGGCTTTTACTTTTTAATTCGGGAGAAATCTCACCTCCACACTCCATTTTTTGCTCGTAAAAACTGTAACAGTGCCTTGCGAAACTAAGTAAATTCTCATTTAATTAGTATAAAGTATAATTTATATCATTTTGTGTTCAAAACACATTCTCAGACAGTGTGTATCATTCTGCATTAGAAGGGCTCCAGCCAGATGCCAGGAATGCCCCAAAGTGACAGAGTGTCTTGATCCAGAACCGGGCAAAGTGATCCATTTCTGGCAAATATTTGCAGCACTATAATGTGGCTTCACACTTTAAGTAGAAGGGCTACCCCATCCAGACTTTTTCAGCTAGATAACATCCAAATGCCCAATACAACAATACACAATAAGGACATTCAGTTGCATTACGGCTCGTTATAGCGGGACTTTAAAAAAGGTGATCTGGAACTGGGCAACCGTCTGTACCAGTAGTTAGACCATTCTGCCAGGCATAATCCACTTTGAAGAGCAGTGCAGCTACATGATTACATGTTGCACCCAAACTGGAAAAAATAGAAAGCTGCTCATTAATTACACATATAAATACCATATGAGAAAATGTGTATTACTTGCATGCATTTATAGTTATTAAAGTCAGACCAGGTTAGGAAAAAAAATCATGATTTTCTTTAAAAAATAATCGAAATATTTTATTTGATCAGATTTTTAGAGTTCTGATTTACTTTAAGTGTGAATTGAACACAAAAGGAGATTACTTTGTATACTCCACAGAAAATGACATTACTTTTGCGCAGTACCTGGTCATGTTTTTGTTCTATTAAATTTTTACAGGTTATTAATAAAAGTTGAACAATTTACTTACCCAGCAATTTACTTAGCCGAAAATGTAGCGTACCCACAATGCACCGCAGAACCCGGGTCGTGCGTGATGTCACAGGTGCGACATAAGCGTCATCATGCGTCGCGGAAACAACGCAATGGAGGGAGTGTATGAGGTTGTTTTACTTGTTCTTTTTTGTGGTTTTATCAACATTCAGATGTTAGAAAAGAGACGAGAGATCTGGAGGAGAAAACGGTGAACTTCAGAAGGAAGTTGCTATCTTCAGAAAGAGAAGAGCAGACGAAGGAGGCGAATTTTAGTGAAGATCGCGGAGCTGGACGACAAAACGGACGCATATGTTCAAAGCCGGACAGCTGCCAGACTGGTAGGACTCATTTATCCACCAACACGACGCACATGATGGTGTCCGTGCCGATAAGTCGTCTTTGTTTTCCAGATTTGTTGCTGCCGAAGACGTCCGGTTTTTTCCTTATGGGTGGTTTTGCGGTCCGTCAGCAGAATGGATGGAGACACTCTGAAGCCTAACATCATAATGTCCCACAATGCATTTCTGTCATCGTCTGTGGCGTAAAGTCGACAGAAGACCGCGTGGAACTGACGGCGCTGACCTGTTGTTGTGTTCGACATAAACACTACGGAGCCGCCAGAGGGCGATGTCGAGCATGCTGCTGAGGCTGAAGTAGTCGAGGCTGAACCTTGGAGTCAGGTCCGAAAGTATTTGGGCACTGACAATTTTTACACTTTTGTCTTTGAATACCACCACATTAGTGTTGACATGAAACAACCAAGATGTGCATGTAGTGTACACTTACAGCTATAATTCAAGGGGTTACCAAAAAATATCACATTAACCGGTTAGGAATTGCAGCCATTTATGTTTACTGCCTCTCTCCTGTGGAGTGGCAAAGAGGAGTTGTATTAACAGATGTGAATTTCAGATATAGTTGACCAGTTTTGCCATATGTAAACTCAATTCGATATGTAATTTCTTTTCCATGTATGAAAATCGTTGAAGCTGTTGGTGCATCAAAGTTTGCACAATGCACAGTTTTCCAGTCACAGCCACAGGGAAGTATAGTGGAGCAGATTTGGGAAACAATTTGTTTTTTATTGCCAAACAATGTGTGCGCAAATTTGGTGCTTTCATCGTAAAACACATGATCATAGTAATATTTTATGCTATTACAACTCCATCAGAGTTGTCTAGATGGCTTCCCTCACTAGTCTCCTTGCGTGGTCACTCAGTTTTGAGAATTGCCTACTCGAGACAGATTTACTGTACAGTACCATACAGTCTGTATTTCTTAGTGATTGCTGTAAATTAAATCCAAGACATTTTCAGTGATTTTTGGAGTGTTTATGGTGCCACTGCCAACCCTCGACCTTTTAAAGAAAACGTGCTGGAAACATGATTTGTATTGAAAACAATCCTTATATATAGTTTGTCTTATTATTTATGGGCTCTGAAAATGGAGAGAGTGTGTAGAAATGGCTGTGATTTGGTAAGTGTGATTATTTTGTTAAAACCTTCAAAATAAATCAACATCTACACTACAAATACATCTTGTTTCTTTTCAACTCCATTGTGGTGATGCACAGAGGGAAAAAACTACAAAGCTAACTGTCCCAATACCTATTGACCGAACTTCTTCGATTTCAGCTCTGTCCGAGTGATGTCACAAACCAATCTGATTACCATTATGAAGGCTTTTGACTTATTTATACTCTTGAGAAGACAAGCAGGGATACATCAGAACATCCACTCTCATCCTGTCACGGGGGAGTGGGGTCATTCCCAGTGTGCCTGCCACAGCCAATGGACCACCATAGTCTTGAAGGTTCAACTTTACTGGGAATGGGTGACTAGAACACCATGTTTGTGCCAACAGACAATAACCAGTTCAGGTGCCAATATTAATCCCAGCATTTGTTTTCAGCTTTACAAGTGACATTAACATCATAGATACTGTGGCCAAATGGATTTTCAATCTTCATATCTTTGTGCTTTTTTATCTTTCTCTTTCTTGCCAGTTTTGGTTTAGTTGTTTTATTAGAATATTCAGTTATTTGTTTTATTAGAATATTGAGTTATTTCTTTGCTGCTTGCTGTATCAGCAACCCCCCCCCCCCAAGTGGTCCAGTCAATCTGTATACAGCAGAAATGAACTGCTGATCTGATGCATCATCATTACATGATTTAACATTTCATAAACTGTCAAGAGCTCTAAATTTCAGTCATGGCTCATGTCATAGTAATTTAATAGTGATGAATCACCTGTACCTAATTATCCTGCTGAGCACCACAAGGCAGAAATTGATAGAAATTGTGAAAGTCAGACACAAATAACTGCATGTCAGAGGTGTCACTCCCAGTAGAACTCGTTCAACCGCTGTCTAAGCTGTGACGTGTATTCTTTGTAATTGTATACGTACAAATGTAGACAGTTCATCAGAGCCCATGATGAGGATCTGGACAACACTACAACACACCCAAGTATTCAATGAAAAGTAATATAAAATATCACATATGCAAAGCTGAAACCAAAGATTGTGAAACCAGTACAGATCTGCTGCAGTGACCCTGGACAACGAGGCAGCCGAAGACAAACAATACTGAATGCTTAATAATCTGCACAGTGACTACAAAAATACACTTGTACCATGTAAATAAGTGCAATCAAGTCTTGCATTTAATAGAGCAATAAAATGTTTTAAGATTTTTTTTCAGTGACTGTCTGTATGTTGACTTTTTTTAAACACGTTTTTAGCCTGTAATTGCTGGAGGTGACAAAAGGAACATGGAGAAACAGAAATACTACAGATGATCAATCCATACTTTTTCTATACCAGCTTACCTCCAATTAAGGGTCATGGGGGCTGGAGCCTATGCCAGCAGTCATAGGGCGAGAGGCGGGGTACACCCTGGACAGGACACCAGTCTATTACAAATGAGGTACACTGATACAATCTCATGACACCGGCACAGGCTGGAGGCTCAAAACTAAATACAAAGACAAGCTTGACTGTCACTAACTAAACCTGTCAGTGCTGTTACTGGTATAAGATGCTGGTTTTACTGGTGCAGTGAACCATTTTATTGAGGGTTTAAACCCCAGCTGCATTTTAAAAGTGTTCAATTAATTTATTTATTTCAACCTAACAGGTCACGTCTGATAGCATGCACAGGTGAAACATGTTACCGCATCCACCACACTATGGAACTGCCTTGAAAAACAACCACCCAGGCAGACCAACAGTCCATCCCCATGTCTCAAAAGTAACCATCTATCTGCTGCAGCCAGGTGATACATGGGCATCCCCATGACCATCTCGCACTGCTGGGTCCTCAATGTTAAAGCACCGACATGCCGGATCATGCCAAGAGAAATGTGGCCAAAGTGTCATAGTTGGTGTTCCCTTACAATGCATTAGTATGCTTCGAGTCCCCCCCAAGTCAGTGCTTCCCAAAGTGGGGGGCATGGCAGTGGAGATGAATGTGGTTGTTGCTGTAGGATTTTTATGTATGCTTCAGCTACAATGCTTTATAAATCCTACATTAAGCAAATGACAGTTAAAATAATTTGAAATATCTAAAACGTTTGGTAACCACTGCCCTAAATAACAAGAATGTTTTGACACAAAGTTAACATAGTCCCTAAGAATGCTCCAAAGAGACCAAGAACCAGACATCCAGGCTTAGCCTTAGTTCACTTATTAGCACCAAAGTCTCACAACCATACAGTAAGACGGGACGCACCAGGACCCTAAAGACGATCACAATGTGAACTGGCATACAATAATTCAGATGTCTTCAAAATGAAAACATGATCTGCATTTTTCCCCGTAAGTGCTCTTAACGAAAACATTTTTGTTAGCTGTTTGCAAACTTTGCCGATGCAAATTAATCCAACAGCTTTTAAAATATTAGCTTAAGTTTAATGGATAAATCTTTGTACTCTGTAGTTCCTGTTTGGACCTTCTATGAAGAAAATTACCATTCCAAGCCCCAGGTGGCACTGGAACATGATGCTCACCCAGCTGTAAAATGTGACCAATTTCAGTTAGGGAGGTACCATGTGCAGAGTAAAGGACCACCCACCCTATGTTATCATGCTGTGCCACAGGATGTGCATGACTCTGCATGTCCCCTCACGAATGAGTATGGGACTTGTCACACCTGTTAAACAGGTTCCAAATGTTTCCATTGTACTTTTGCTTACAGGTGTATCAATTATCCAAGTCTGACCTCAGTGTTTAAGGAAACAGTAATAAGGTTAAGGTAATCACAGTAATTTTAAACGTTGAAAGCTTTAGAGAGCTAAAAGACAATCTTGTTTTGTCTAGAGAAAGTCACTCAAGCTTTTAAACTACGGTATATTACTGCAAACTCAGAATCTGCACTTAAACTGCATCTGAGATTCTCTCAATACCATTGCCACGGTATGGAAATGACCACTAGGGCCACTGTATGTAGTTTATATTGGATATATTCAATTGCACAGCAAACAAGAACTATGTAACATAGTAAACTGCCTACATGTCTAGCTCTGGTTATGATCCTGATGCAACATTTTTGGGCATTCACAGTTGAGGGATGCAGCACTCCTCCCCAAGGGTCTTGTTGGTCTAGTGAGTCCACACCTCAAGAGGGCAAAACCGTGAAAATGGAATGATGGCCATGGCAAATAGAAACGCTCAAAAGTACCATTTTCTGTCACAAATAATCCATGACCGAGACCCAAATTTTGGATAGAGCAGATGGACAAAGCCTGTTTAAAATAGGTCTACGTATAATTTAAGTTGGAATGATTGTATATCACACCACATAGTCTTTTACAAGTTTCTGCCAAACCCTGAAGCACACCCAAAAATATTTCCCAAGTAATTTCACAGAACACTGCAAAAACACCTTATTACAAGGTGTCTGGTAGCCATTAAATATACAATTTAACCCACAAAGTAGGCCACTAGAGGTTAAAAGAACAGTTTTTTCTACCAATATTTTCAAAGCTCTGCATTATAGCATCAGTTTGTTTCCAGAAATTTGTCACAAAAATTTCATAATGTTGAGATTTGTAAATTTTGAGATTAAAAACTGTTTGTTGGCCAAAATGTCATATTTGACTATCTCTCACTGCAAGTGAGATTTAGTCTCCCTCGTTTGACAGGCATTCCAGTGGTACCCAAGGCTCCTTCTAATTATTGCCTCAGGTCACTGCTTAGTGACCAAATTTTCCATACCATAAACTAACACAGAAAATATCAGAAACCTATAGAGTTGAACAGCTGTTCTACAAAAGGTACTGGCACCGCCAAACACCTGTCCATTGACATCAGGACCCAAGAGTAACGCAGATCAGTTATATTACAGCTATTATGCGACATGTTTTATTGACCTTGATTCTACTCTAAAGCTGTAGAGGATCCAGAAACTGGACAGTGCCAAACAGGATGCTCACGCACTTGGCCGCCATAATCTCCCTGAGCCTTCAAGAAGCAAAAGGCCACATTCCCTTGAATCAAAAGATGGGTAACTTTTTATGTCAACTAATCTAGCGAACCATAAAATTACAGCAAACGTGACACCAGTTTGATGCAAGTGAAGCTTCTGAAATCAATCAATCAATTTTTTTTATATAGCGCCAAATCACAACAAACAGTTGCCCAAGGCGCTTTATATTGTAAGGCAAGGCCATACAATAATTATGTAAAACCCCAACGGTCAAAACGACCCCCTGTGAGCAAGCACTTGGCTACAGTGGGAAGGAAAAACTCCCTTTTAACAGGAAGAAACCTCCAGCAGAACCAGGCTCAGGGAGGGGCAGTCTTCTGCTGGGACTGGTTGGGGCTGAGGGAGAGAACCAGGAAAAAGACATGCTGTGGAGGGGAGCAGAGATCGATCACTAATGATTAAATGCAGAGTGGTGCATACAGAGCAAAAGAGAAAGAAACAGTGCATCATGGGAACCCCCCAGCAGTCTACGTCTATAGCAGCATAACTAAGGGATGGTTCAGGGTCACCTGATCCAGCCCTAACTATAAGCTTTAGCAAAAAGGAAAGTTTTAAGCCTAATCTTAAAGTAGAGAGGGTGTCTGTCTCCCTGATCTGAATTGGGAGCTGGTTCCACAGGAGAGGAGCCTGAAAGCTGAAGGCTCTGCCTCCTATTCTACTCTTACAAACCCCAGGAACTACAAGTAAGCCTGCAGTCAGAGCAAAGCGCTCTATTGGGGTGATATGGTACTACGAGGTCCCTAAGATGGGACCTGATTATTCAAAACCTTATAAGTAAGAAGAATTTTAAATTCTATTCTAGAATTAAGAGGAAGCCAATGAAGAGAGGCCAATATGGGTGAGATATGCTCTCCTAGTCCCCGTCAGTACTCTAGCTGCAGCATTTTTAATTAACTGAAGGCTTTTTAGGGAACTTTTAGGACAACCTGATAATAGTGAATTACAATAGTCCAGCCTAGAGGAAATAAATGCATGAATTAGTTTTTCAGCATCACTCTGAGACAAGACCTTTCTGATTTTAGAGATATTGCGTAAATGCAAAAAAGCAGTCCTACATATTTGTTTAATATGCGCTTTGAATGACATATCCTGATCAAAAATGACTCCAAGATTTCTCACAGTATTACTAGAGGTCAGGGTAATGCCATCCAGAGTAAGGATCTAGTTAGACACCATGTTTCTAAGATTTGTGGGGCCAAGTACAATAACTTCAGTTTTATCTGAGTTTAAAAGCAGGAAATTAGAGTCATCCATGTCTTTAGCTCTCGAGACGAAATGCCTTTAAACAGAGTTACAAGCCAACAGTTCTTTACTTTCATAAAGACTGAATTTATTACAGGACATCTGAACTGTTTCTGTACACCGTACATGTGATTTCTGAACAATTGGAGGATTTGTTTACATCAGTCACCTCCAAGCAGACGATAATAAGCCACAGGATAACGGAGCTCTTTGGGCTACATCAGTCTGAACTCCAACTGGGTCCGCTCCTCTTCTGATAAAGTATCAGTCTGCATTTCTTCACAGATTAGGCCGAACCACTATTTACCACTTTTTTCCCAGTTTTGTAAAGTTTAAAAAAAAAAAAAAAAAATCAATTACCCATGGTTCCAATGCAGTCCGAAAAGGGGAAAACATTAACACACAGACAGTCATCAGATAAAAAAATAATTTAAGAGTTCCTCTTTATATAAAAATGTGCAAAGCTGCCAGTGCAAGACAAAAAAAAAAAGAAAAAGAGAAAAGAGGATCTCAATAAAGCATCAGTTCACTGGATGCTGGTTCCTCTTGTCCATTACTTGGACAAGCCGGTCAAGGACACACAGAAATCCCTGATGAAAGGCGCTCCTCTCACGTCTTTCTTCCTCCCACTCGTGCCGTAGAGCGGCAGCCTCTTCTCGTAGTGCTGCGGCCTCCTGGGCGTCATGCTCCAGCATGAGGTGCAGCAGCTGATTTCTCTCCTCCTGGCCTTGTCTCAGGCACCTCCACTGTTCTCTGCTCCATGTCCATCATTGCAGCAATAAAGTAATCATCTCTCTTCCTTTTTCCTGCCAAAACAAAGAAATCATGACTAGTTCATCTGCACAGGCATCACAATATTAGAGGGACAGTGTCATGTTCCATATTTGTAGCATACACACAGAACACATATATAGATGTTTTTTTATTTTTTGGCCTTTCTTCAAAGAATATGAATGATAACACAAACATTTTTTCCCCACTCATGCTTAGTGGTTGGACGAAGCCATTTATTGCCAAACAGTGTTCACTCTTTTTAAACTCATGACAACAGAAACTACCCAAATGACCCTAATCAAAACCTTACATATTAGGCATGCGAATCTCACCACTGACAATGATTCCATACGCACCTCGATACACTACCAGCGATACAATACATATAGCGATACATGACAATACGATTCACCCCGTTCCCAATTCAATGCAATTTGATGGCGATTCAATTCCACACAATACATAATACTATTAATGATGGGTATCGATAAGATTTATCGATAGATGCCATTATCAATTCCGTTTATTGATCCCCTTATCAATACCTCGTGAATTTTCTGTGTACTAAAAGTAGGTTTTACAGGTTTTCTATGTCAACAACATTTTATTGAGTCTTAAAGTAAATAAATATGAAATAGGTCACTGGATCCTTGATCTCTGGATATAAATAAAATCTGTATACGTATGATGCATCCTTGATCTCGACAGAAATACAATCTGTAGTTTTTGTCAAAAGCATTTCCTTTCAGATATTAATGACACAAATGTAACTCCACAGACTCTGAGCTGAGCTATTACAGTTGGCTGCGCTGCACGCCAGGATGTAATTCATAAGAAACGGAGGATGTCTCATTTTATTGGGCTGAGCTCCCCACACCGGCTGGCGCTCACGCCAGAGAACCATCGCGTAAAACTTCGATGTGGAACGGAGGACGATTCTCATTTCTTGCCCGCAACATGACAAGAGTCCCAGTTCGTGACTTTAATCCACACAAAACTGACTCACGTTTGACATCTTTAAATGGCTTTGCGAGGGATTAATGAAGACATTGTGGACCTGCCACTGGAATCGAAGCAGAGAACCAGCAAACAGCGGGCCGAAGCACTGCTTCGTTGCTTAAAGCTTCATGCAGACCCACTGCAGTCTGCAATCAAAGTAGAGAAATGATCATTTCCCGATAAAGCACCCTCAAAAACAAGTCGCTCCGGGGTCCAGAACTGAAGAGCCGCTAAGTGAATCGTTAAGCAAAAAGGCTATTGATGTCATCATTTTTACTGTGGTAGAAATGTGCTTTCTGGCTTCCATCCAAGGTGCATTAAATGTGCATTAGAAAAAAAAAAAAAACAAAAAAAAAAAAACGATGCAAGCAGGCAGCAACCGATGCAACACAATTCAACCCGTCAAATGAATCAATGCACACTGAATGAATTAATGCACTTGCATCATGTACATTTGTATCTAGATACCGATTTGTGTTGATTAATCTCCACATGCTTATTACATACCCCAGTTCTTAATACCTTGTGTACCCCTTTATCATCAGTATGGTTCTGCCCAAAGAACCAACCTAAGCTTTGCCTCTCACATACAAAATAGTGATTATTAGAGGTGCACCGATCGATTGATCATTATCGGCCGATCACGCCTTGATCTGTGATCAGCAAAATGCGCCGATCACAACAGTGCAGGCAGTAGCGCAGGGAGCACTTGGTCCTGTCATGACACGCCCAGCCAAGAGCATGTGTAGTTTCAAAATGGCTTCGCCGGTCTGGACTTTTTTTGCGGTGTCAAAAATAGACACGAAATTTGCTATTTGCAACACTTGCGACTGGGGATGGGTATCGAGAACCGGTTCCTTTCGGGTATCGTTAAGAAATGATTCGATCCACCGACATCAATAAGCTTTGTGCTTAACGATTCCCTCTGCTTGGTCTAAAAAAGTAACCGTTACTGACTGCCACAAATTTTTTTTCCTGATTTCTTATAGTGTTTCTTAAAGCCAGAAAGTTGCCATTTGAAATGACTTTAGTTTGTGTCATGTCTGTGATCTGCTTTTTTTCAACAAAATTAAACAACTGAATGAACATCCTCTGATGCCGGTGATTCCATAATTTTTGCCAGGGGTTGTACAATGATTTGCAAATCCTATTCAACCTATATTCAACTTAATACGCCACAAAGACAAGATATTTCATGTTCAAACTGATAAACTTTGTTTTGTGCAAATATTTGCTCATAAGTTAAATTAGTAAGTGCATGCAAGATCAGTTCCTACTTAAAAAATTATGATAATTTTGAAACAAAAATAGGTTAAATATTTAATACTTTTGTTATTCTGCACACGTTATTGACATGATCAACAATGAATAATGCAAATACATAACACAAAAAGTTATGTACAAAGTAAGTTCAAACAAACATATTCAAACAAAAACTGAAATGCAAAAAAGTTGTAAACTAATGGCAATTTTGTCCAGTCTTAGTGGCCATTATTTCAGCCTTAGAATGCATGACATTGCATCAAAATTTAAAAATTTCGGCAGCTGTAGTTCATGTCAACCATGTACGCCTGGGCCAGTAGAATTTTGGTGGGGCCAGTAATTTCTCAAAGCTATTGGCCCTGTGAGCAGTGGTCAATGTCTCGCCTTGCAGTGTGTCACTGAAATTGCCAGTGCACAAGAACTGCTATGAGGGAATCGTGTTACCTTTTTGACAAGCAGGAACTCGTATGAAAAAAGGCACAAAAAGCTCCCTAATGAATGCGATGGAAAGGAGCCTTACAAAGGATGCCCAAAAAACTAGATAATTCCAAAGACATGCAAGGTGCACATACAGCAGATGTTATGGCCAGTGCTCTCAAAGTCCAAGTGTAAGAGCCCATCACCTTTGGTAATTTCACAAATCTTCCAGATGTCTATTAAGAATTCAGACAGAAAGTGATGGGAAACCACGTCTCCAATTGAACTGAATGTAATCAGTGAAGACAGTCCTTTACTAGTTCATATGAAATGATTCTGGCTGTTAACAGAAACAAACAGCAACAGGAAGCCATAAAACAAGCAAAGGAGTCATTTCTACTTTCTGTGAGCAGCTTTTCTTGTGAAACAGAAAAGCTGCGGTTCTGATTATTCCACTGACATTCCGAAACTCTATCTTGATACAGTATATAGGAGGCAGATACACTCATAATTCCCTGGGACTTACACACTGTAGAGGAGGGAGGACAATGGATAGTGGTGTTAACCCCAGACACTGCCATATTTGTGCTTTTGAATCATTTCTGGGATAACTTTCACCAGAAAGGTCTCTCGGAACTGTGGTTGAAAGCTAGCAGTGGAGATTCAACTAGATATATTCAGATGCTGCACATGCTGGTTCTGACCTTCCTGTAGTAAGAAACTACACCAGCAATGTCAGGACAAAGCCAGCAGCACTCAAAGTAAACCCAGTTCATTACCTTGAAAGCTTTGCTTCATGTAGAAGCCAACCCTGTGATGATGATATGAGGTCAGAATCCTATTTCCTGCAGGTCGTGAAGGGAACTACTTGCACAGCAATGGATGAGCTCTGGCATTATATTCATCACTATAGTAAAGGTGCCTCTCTTGATCAGTTGTCACCAACTAGCCATAGCATAAAGGCCCACATTCAAAGAGTATACTATGGAACCTACATCATGACCACAATTGGGTCATTCCTTGTCAATTCAACAGAGAATCTGCAGACACGTCTTGGATTTTCATGAAACTTAGTGGAGTGATTGGGACATATGAAAAACAGCCAGAACTCAAATATTTTTGCTAATGGACTCCTAACTGGTCAGATAGGCGCCAACAAACTTTTGACTAATTAGCGTGTAGTCGCAAATTCAAAGAGCTATAACTCAGAAACTATAGGACCCACAGAGTTGGTTCTGGTGTCCTTTTAAAAGGTCTTGCCTAGCTCTACAAGTCTGTGTGTTGCATTTTCTTTTGCACATTTTCAGCTTTTTTTGCCTTCAACCAAAACTGGTATCACAACCTACATGTTTGGTAAGAATACTAACCACAAAAGCTGTAATCATTTTCATATTTTTGGCTTCCCTCATCTTAACTAACATGATTTTAAAGCTAGAACCCCAAACAAACCCAGTAATGCTGAGCTTAGACATTACATAAAAAAAGTCACATCCCAATTTAGTTATGCAGAAAAGTTAAATTAAGCAGAAAAGTTAAATTTAACATATTTTTATATGGCTCATCAATTAAACTTAGTCAAAAACTATAGTAAAATCAGTGTACATATACAGTTCAATCCATAAGTATTTGGCCCCTTAGTATTTCACACATTTTAATTTGTTCATGCCATTTCAAATACAAAAATAAAAAATACATTTTCTAAAATTATCCTCTTTAAACTCAAAGCAAATCTCTACAACTTGACATAAATTAATTAAAAATATACAAGCCAAGATGATGGGGTACATAAGTCATGGGTCACTTTGGTATAACTCTTGTACTAATCAGTTTTATTGCATTTTCTTCAGACAAGTCAGGGGATGGATACATGGACATATTCAAGTCACTGACTATGTCTTGAACTTTATTTAAATTGGTTATGAAGAAATACAAACAGTATGGCGCTCTATGGGAAATCTGTGTGGAGTAGATGGTTCTCAAAAACTGAGTGACTGTGCAAGAAGGAAAACAGTGAGGAAAGCCACCAAGGCACCCAGAAGAAGTTATAGGCTTCTGTGGCTGTGATGGGGGAAATTGTGCACAGTACATGTTTTGCATTTTGTATCACCAATTATACAGCTTCATGATGAAGAGGTATAAAGGAGGATTTTCCTAAAATGAAGACCTGAAAGTTCAACTACAATTTGCCAGAAGGCACATCTGAGTATTTTCACTGCAGTTTTCATGTCAACCGCTACTCTGAGACATTGTTCACAGCTAAAGAGTGTTAAATAAAAATTGGTGATGATTAATGGTTTTTGTGTTAATTTAAGAACAGCTAAAACAGACCAGTCAAATTTGACCTGGAACACTAAAGTAAGACGGGGGGGTGGACACGGCAGGAGGGTTACATTAATATTCCAAATGTTGCTCAAATGGGAATAATTTCTCCATGTACAACACACTTTCCAGTCTGGTGGGCAGCATGGTAGCCAAGTAGTGAGTGCACTTATTTCTAGAGCTCACCTGCCCATTCTCCACGTAATGTGGAGTTGCGCCACAGAGAACATCTGGCGTAAAACTTGTGCCAAATCAACACGCAAATTCATATCAATCTGATTACCCCAAGTGGTAGGGACGTGGACAAAGTAGACCAGTGCCTCAATTAGGTTCTGCACCTGATTTCTTGTTCTGCTTCGCCAAATTCACTTAAATTGTACCGGAAGGAAGAATAGGGATTAAAATCAATATATAGGGAATAAAGAGTACCATATTTTCCACACCATAAGGCGCACCTAAAAGCCTTAAATTTTCACAAAAATCGGCCGTGCGCCCTATAATCCGGTGCGCCTTATGTGCGCACTGAATTCCAAAATCTGTAAAAACGACCGACGTTGCCTTTGACCGTCGGAATATCGGACCATTTCCCGCTGACACAAGGACGTAATACGTAAAGTACGTACACTAGCAGTGTAGAGTACGTACCCTGGCAGCGATAAACCAATCGGAGAACATTACGTAATACGTAAAGTACGTACGCTGCCAGTGATAAACCAATCAGAGAAGAGTCCGTGAGTCCGTGGTACGTACACTTACCTCCGCCACTCCTCCGGTAGTTACCGTATACTACCGGTATCCTGCAAAACAACATTTGTTCGTCTAAGGACCCCCGAAAATGGCGCCAGCGAAGAGACATGCTTACGAGGCACAATTCAAACTGCAGGCTATCAGTTACGCGGTTGTTCATGGGAGTAGAGCAGCTGCGAGAGGAAACAAGAAAATGAACTGCGCCAAGTTAAAAAGACCAAACGGAGTTTCCGCAAAAACAAAGCGAGGTGGCCACAGCTAGAAGACCAACTGACCAATCCAGACACAGAAGATGAAGACTTTGATGGATTTGTGACAGAACCATAATAAAAATAATGTGAGTACCATATTGTTAAATACCGGTAGTTCAAAGTTGTTAAAAAGTTCAAATAAACTCACCGTTTTGCTTCCGTGATCTTTTTTTTGTAGACTATATGTTTTAGCGTGCACCTTTTGTAAGGGTTAAGTACCCGCTAATTGAGGCCGCACCTTATAATCCGGTGCGCCTTTTGTAAGGGTTAAGTACCCGCTAATTAAGGGCACGCCTTATAACCCGCTGCACCGTATGGTGCAGAAAATACGGTAAGCATTTCTCTTCATTTTTGTGAATTTCAGAATGATCGGCCATTTCACAAAGATTCTGGTTGATCGCCAAAATCCAGATTAAGGCCAGGAAAACAAGCTCGATTCCCAGCACAAAAACGCCAACAACTTCCTTAATATTTAAGATAATCACATTATTCTGCTGTCATTTTAAAGGATTTTTCATGTTCTTTCTGAATCCACAGTCAGATTTTATATTGGTATGGGATAGAATTTTTATACACGTCCTTACAAGTGGAAAAGAGAGAAGCCTAATGCCGCGTTCACACCGGACTCCACGCGAGCGGTGGCGGCAAGAGGTTGCCATGTAATCCCTATGGAAGGATGCGTTATGGATCCACAAAAGTCCAAGCCACACAATGCGACGTGATGGACATGAATAAAGCGATTTTTAGCAATTGGCACGTTTGTGGCACGATATCGCGTTGCATCACGTCGCCCTCTTCCCCAAGTTGAAAAATCTGAACTTTTTCATCTTGTCGCACCGCGATGACCAATCAGGGACTGGATATGTAGTAACGTGGAGATGTCTGGAGTTTATACTTGATGTGGACATGTCTTGTCTCTGGCAATCAGCCTGTGAGCGGGACTTATGTCCCTTTTGTCCTTTATTTCACACAATTATGACAGAGTTTGAGGGGAGAGCGATGAACTGCAGCAGCAGCAGACAGTTTTTTTTTCCACATGTGCTCGCGCGAACAAATCGTCCATGAAGATAATGTTATTAACTACACAGATGTATAATAAAAGAAATGGGAACTGGTTTATAACACAATGATGACAGAGTTGGAGGGGAGAGCGAGGAACTGCAGCAGCAGCCAGTTTTTTTTCTTTGCTCACATGTGCGCGCGCGAACGGGACAGGAGGTCCCCAATCTGGGTCCTGGAGAGGTGGAAGTATTGCTGAAAGCGCGCGTCATCCAGACGCAGCTCCTGCAGCAAATGATGAATTTGTGGCATCGCATGGCATCCGGTGTGAATGCGGCTCAAGCAGAAGGACAGACCACGCAATGGTGGCACGTCCAGTGCCAGGCGAGGGACGCAAATTCTTGGCGTCGCATGGCGTCCAGTGTGAACGCGGCATACGGACTTGCTTTTTTCTGTGATATACCCACTAACTAGTAAAAGCTTTGCTGCATTACATAAATAATGAGAAAGTAAGAAATGAAAATATTTTTAGTTTTAACACCGTAAGTAAGTCCCTCGGCTGCTCCCTTGTTCTTGCACTCAGGGTCGCCACAGCAAATCCAAGGTGGATCTGTATGTTGAATTGGCACAGGTTTTACGCCGGATGCCCTTCCTGACCCAACTCCACATTACATGGAGAAATGTGGCAGGGGTGGTATTTGAACCGAAAACAATTATTTTGGGATGTGTGGCCCAGCAAGTGTGGGTTAATCCTTTGCCACTGACGTTCTTAATATCTAACACGGATTGATTCTGTGATGTCAAAAACAAACAGAAGCAAGCACGGTTAAAAAGTTTGCCGAAATGTACGTATAATCACCACGAAATTTAACACTCCAGTTTTACTGGATGTTTTGGCTGTCAGCAGCATAACGTGCATATATAGCCCTTTAGTTGCCATTGATTAGATGTTTTTGTGACGGTGTGGTGCAGACTGAGGCCTGCTCACCTCTCAGGTGTTTGCGCACATGAGGGGAGGCGGTGGACGGAAAAGACGCCGCTGAGCTGGAGGACGCGGGGCTGGAAGGCCGAGGACTGGAAGAGCCGAGGGGCTGCACCACGCTCGGAGGCATCAGGATGATGGGTTTTTCATCTGAAAAGTCGCACGTTTCAAACCACAACACAAAACATTTAAAACGTTAGAAACACTTTTTTCCGGTCTTTTTTCCTAATAAAGAAACATAAAGGGACGCTGGCTATGAGGAAGTTGCTCTTTGTTAGCTGGCTAGCTTAGCAAGGTGTTAGCTGACTAGCTAAGCGTCGACAGAAGGCCGAGTTTTGTTGTAAATGGTACAAATTCAGAGTAAATAAACAGAAACCATACCTTCTGGTGGCAGTTCTTCTGTCTGCGGGATCATGCTGTTTTCTGTTTCGTAGAAATGAACAGAAGAGTCTCTGACGCCTACAATCCCGCAGTACTCCGGTCGGTGTCCCAGAATCGCGTCCATCGCGGCGAACCATTTGCCGCTCCGTCGGTCGGAACCGCTGCGATTATTGTGGTCTTTGACCTTTTTGTAGTCTTGCTTCATTTTCTTAATCTTTTCACGGCATTGCTTAGCGTTATGGTTGATTCCGAGTTCAGACAAGCGCTTCGAGATCTTCTGGTATACTTTTTCTTTTCGAGTCGACGACTCAAAGTCCCCCTGGATCTCTTCGTCTGCGTAAATCGAAAGAAATGCCCGGACCTCCTCATCAGTCCACAATTTTGTGCAGCTTTCCATATTCTTTAGACTAAGAAAAACTCCGACGTTAACGATTAGTTTTTGTATTAAAGACAGCAGGAAGCTGGTGTCTGACTGAACAGCAGACTGCAACGGCTCAGCACATGTTGCCAGGTCAACGTGAATAAAACAAGCAACATGTCTGTGAAAAACGTATGAAGTATCGTATTAAGTATCCAACTGGGATTGCATGACTTTAACTCTATCACTTGACGCTTCATTAAGTGTAAATTTATGTATTATAATCAACATGTTGATTGATTCAGTTCAAGATGACAAACATATCTTGATGCAGAAATAAACTGAAATTGCACAACCAAAGTTAGTCCTGTAATATGTGTATGTTGCAGACATGAACGAGTGAAGCTCTTTAGTATCGCACCATGTCATTTAGGTCCTTCAGACTTTTTTGAACAGTAAAGCATTTTTTTATGTAGATGTAAATTAATATTCAAAGTTTTCAGCTAGTTGACAGTAGGGCTGTACAATATGGCCAAATTATCATGTCAATATTGTCATATCAATATGATAAACGATATGACTGATTTCACACAAAGTACAGCAACAGTGAAAATTAAACATTCAGAACAGTAATAATACCACACTCATGTTGCACT